>NC_056732.1:769615874-769698374 GCF_019279795.1 Protopterus annectens
GTGGCCTGAGTTAAGACATTTGTACCGCCTTGATTTCACCAAGTGTACTTTGATTGTTAGTCTGAACTTGATGTAGATTGTAATAGCCTTTAAACTGAGGGTAGCTCATGCCAGAGCTCAGGGACTAGCAGAGAGAAAAGTTGTGAATGATGTACTGAAGCTTTTTTTGGGTTGCTGTAGAGCTGGCCTGGATAGATATTGGGATCTGAGCTTTTAGAAGGGAGGATGGTCAACAGTTTTGCCAATAGTGTATTTAAAATGTTTTGATGTAGGAGTTCAAAAGCTAAGGAGCCAAATAAGAGGCCATAATGTTTTCATGGGCATTTAGTTAGCCAGTTTGCTGTAGAGGTAATGGTATTATTTCTGAAGGGAGGTGGCTTTGAAATGAAAGATTTTGTGGTGGCTAAAGTGGCAATTCAAAATCCATTTGAATGAACAATAAAATGCAACAGGCAATGGCATCTTGCCTTCCAAACTGGAATATGGGCTCCTAGTAATTTCCTACGTGTAAAAGAAACACTTCAGCAATCTGATCCATCTAAAATAACAGTGACATTTCATCACCCTCCATCTAATGTACATCACTGTACAGTCTTTGAAAAAGTCAGATGATTTCCTGTCAAACATCAAACCTTTTACAATGATGTCCACTATTCAAACTACTAAATGGCAACTTGCTGTCCCCTTTAGCATCAATGCTCCCAAGATAAAATATTGTCTGCAATTTGAGGAGTTAAAAACCACTCTGAACCCCTCTTTCAAACATCCAGATTCAAACTGCATGACACATCACAGCTCAACATATAGAAAACTCTATAGACTTCTTTCAAGTGTTGTATCTTAGACTAACTTATTTTTATTACGTTCCTTTATTCATATTTTCACGCTCTTCTGTATGTTAATTCTATCACTCTTTCCCATCCTATTTTCCTGCCTGTAACTTATTTAGTGTCTCTGTTACCAAAAAGTGTGTAAAATATAAAACATACGATGTATTAGCACAATAACATTATTTTTCTTTATGTTCACATTGTTATTACTTTTGTTTATTTTTCAGTTTGTCCTTCTTTGTTTTAATATTTCTTGTTCACAAATTGTTGCTACTTTTGTATAAGATCTAAGTTACTTCTATTAACTAACTTTGTACAAATTGAGGATTTTCCCCCAGGCCTCTGCTGAAAATGGGCCTTTGCTCAGTTGGACTATCCCAGTCAACAAAAATAAGTAAATAAATAATAAATAAATAAACATGCTGCTACTGTATTGTAGTCCGTAAACTATAGCATCTGTCCCACCCTACCAGAAAGGCACTTCTTCATACACAAAATTCAGGTCACATCTGAAATCACTTCCTCAATGCCAAGCAAAGAGCAAATTCCCTAACACAGAGCATATTACTTAATCATCTACACCTTTATTTCTACCTTCAGTCGTGCTATCACCCCACCTTATTTCCCTTTTTTCTCTGGTGCTATGCATCTTTGTATTTATCTGTAATAATGTGAGTCATACACTGTGAGATTTGGACATACTGAATACTACGTAATCTCACTGATGCATTAATGTATTATACTAAATTTATAAAGGAATATGTTTCCATTATTTGGGTTTGTCTTCATTATAATAATATTTGCATGACTTCTTATAACCTCTGTTCTTTATTTTTTGGCTGACACTGTAATTGGTCAGCTGTAATTAGTGCTCTGCATTGGTTAAAACATTCACATAAAGTGACTGAATGAATGAATAAATAAACAGATAATTAAATATACCTTTGTCTATAAATATACATTTTTGTATGGTGGCACTTGCCCAAGGGGAAAGGAAGTAGGAGAAATTACAAACCCAGAATAGTCAGTGATTTTTGCTCTGGTTTTCTTGATGTAGATGTGAAAATTGAAGTATTTCATCTAGCCATACATAGAGCAAGATTGCAAAAATCAGAGCAAAGTTAGTTTATTAATGCAGAGAAAAAAAGCAGCAATGTTATAATGGAACTTTGCAGGACAGCTTTTTAGATAAGAGCATTTGACAAAATGGCTGACCATCCTTTAACCGTAAAGGTTCTCATGAAGAGGAATTCTTCAAAAAAGGGCAGACATCCATTTCAATCAAATAAAAAAGGAATAACGAGTGGTACAGAGAGGTGAACGCCTGAGTAAGACTGATAAAAAGAACAACTTTGCCAATTTTTAAAAGAATACCATCACTGAAGTTTGAAAAGCAAAGACCAAAACGCGTGCCACTTTTGCGACAGAAGTTGATATTCTTGTAGGTAGATTGATTGTTGTGTGTATGATTTTTTTTCTTCTAGTATTTTACCTGGTACTGGTAGAACTGAGACTGGGTAGAAGTTAGAACCTCTAGTGAGCTTAGGCTGTTTGGTCAAATACTTATCAGTGCTGCTTTTCATATGTTAGTCATAAGGTTTGATGTGACATACACATTGTCATATACATTGTCATATACCTTGCATTGATTCTTAACCAATGGTTTTATACTATGTATAATTTGTTATAATTATTTAAACTGCAGATTTTTTGTTTTATTTTTAAAGACTGCAACATTATTGTTCTTAAAATGTTTTGTAATAATTTGGAGTTTTTCTCCCCGAGCCACTACTGAAAATGGGCTTCTACCCATTTGGACTGACCAAGTAATCAAGTGTCAGTAAATAAATATAAATAAATATATAGGTTGTGAATATGAAATAAGGGAGTAATTATAAATTATCTGCAGTGGAACAGGAACCCGAGAAGCAAATTACTTGATTTAAAAGAGGTATCATTAGAAACAATTTCAAGGAGGTTTGCAATTTCTCTGGTGGCAAACGGTTTGAAATACTAAGAAGGAAATAGAGGAACGGGGGTAAAGGATGGCCAGATAGTGGTATGTTGTGGGAGTTATGAGAAACTGCTGAATTCTTGGAGGGAATCAGATACACAAGTATGTCCTTTTGCACACAGCAGTAGATCAGACCTAAGTTTTGAGTAGGAGATTTACAGCTAGTCAGAAACATTTTGGAGAGTTATGTAAGGAGGTTTCTTTTTTGTTGTGACTGTTTTGACTTTGTGCTTATAAATACACAGCCTTTCACAGATTCATAGAATTCACAAGGTGGAGTCACTTCATAGGCCATAATCTCCCTGCCAATATCTACTCTCAAAGGGCACCTCCTGTTTCTAGAAGAATAAAACAATTTAGGCTAAAGCTGAATTTATGTACACATAAAGATAGGTTATAAAGAGTTCAAAATGCATAATCAGGGAGAAGAGAGGCAGATCTGCTATAAACAACTGTCTTTTTTAGCTCTGTTGAAAAACACTGCAAATGTAATATTTAAACTCACTGACAAAACAGCAATAATAAAAATATTAACAATAAATAATAATAATAATAATAATAATAATAATAATAATAATAATAATAATCTGCATTCTGATATAGGTGCACTCCCCCGGACCCACACCAGTCTCTCTATATACTATACCAGAGATCACATAAAACATGAAGAAAAAGTAGATATATGTAAAGAAGAAAAGTCATCTTCTCCCAGTTCTCTGAATCTTGTGACCTCACAACAAACCACAGTTCCACTAAGAAAGTAGATTCCAACATACCAACATGCTGAACATTGTAAAAGTAATGTTATCCTTCATCTACTGTGCAGTCTGACAACAAAACAACAAATTGCACAGTAAGTGGTATTGTCCTAGGGAGGGGAAGAGATCTTAATAACTTTAATAGACTCCATGTGACTGACATCTTTCCATAACAGATTTATGAGTATAAGAAGATTCAGTTATTAAATGCAACAATCCTACTTCTGGGCAAGGAGAAGGAGGCACTTCTGCAGTGGGCTTAAACAACCTGCTTGGAAAAACAGAATAGTCAGAAAAAAGCCTAATTCAAGATTGCATGGAGAATACAAATACATTTTCATAACTGGTGGGACCCCAAAATTATCTATTGATTATGTGACATTTATAGCTTATGTAATGGGTTGAGAAACTCATCTCAAGAAGTACAATGTTCTGATTCCTATGTAGAGGCCTTTACATGGTGCAGATAATCATAGTAAAATAGAGTGCACTTGAATATATTATTGTTTAAAAAGCAGTAACACGTCTCACCATACTAAAAGCCATGGGGAATATTAGGAAATGTGAATGTACATATCTCTTGACTCTGGCTTCCAGTACATTAACCTGTTTTTTGGTGAAAGACACCATGTCCAGTGGATTCATGAGTTCCTTCTGTTATCCCATCCACCTCCTGATAATATTTCCAGTCAATACAAGTATCCCTGTACCCTTTCTTTGAACAAAATGGCCAATGTCTCCTCCACTCTGAGTCACTGCATGGTTAAGTAGTAAATCCTTGAGACCATCAGAATGATATACAAGATTGTGTCACCAAATTCCTCCAACATCGAGGTGCTTTTTTCAGTAATTGCACCAGTTACTGCTTTGGTGGCTTGTCAAAACCTTCCAGTCAAATAGAGCAAATAGAGACCTTCCTGTTACCATTGTACAGAATGCCTCTTTTATTAACTTGATAGCTATCTCACCAATAGTGTCCACTGGACATGGTACATTTAGTTATATAATATGTGAGAGAAAATCTGTTTTGTCTAGACAGATACATAGGTTTATGGGAAGTATGTTATATTGGGTTTGGTGGATGGCATGCAAGAGGCTACATCTTCTGCACATCTCTAACTAATATTACTACATCCAAAGTCAGTAAATCATGGAGATAACCTATAAACACCTTCATCAATACCCAATCTGTTTGTTAGTTTCAGTCAGAGCTCCTTGCTTCTTCCTCTGGTACTGAGGTCCTGAAAAGACTACATTCAGACTCCTTATCTCTGATCTCACCTGGCTTATGGAAGAAGATCCCTGAAAGGTGTGAAGTGAACTTATCCACAACAGAAGCAGATGCTAGGCATTTCTAGGATGCTCTCCATGCATATTTGTTTCCCAGGTCTGTCTAGCCACCATCCCTACTAACTAATCCAACATAGCATCAATCCTAAATAAAAATGACATGTATAGCTATGTATTCCAGACATATAATAAAGAAATATATGAAAATCATTTATCTTGTTAGCTAAAAAAAGTCACAGAAAAGAATGTCTGCAAGCATACTTCCATGTTCAATATAAAACTTTCAGATCGGGAATCAAAACAAGATAGTCTTGGAGATTTCATTCCAGATTGGCTTCTCTGAGCTCTGTGACCAAAAAACTATAATTGCATTTTCATTACAGTTTTTGTCATGGATAAATGTTAGTTTCACATTTCCCAAACTTCCTTTGCAGTGTATACTGTTAAAAACCCTTCAGGTTGCTGCTTGATGATGAAATAATTCTTAGGTGGCTTTTTTCAACATTAGACAAAGTTTTCCATTTGGAAAACAACATGTATCCTGACTTTCTCACCACTACTGTCAAGTCTATTCACCTTACTATATGATATCAACTGTTTTCAAATGTGTTTAATTCTATATACTATATTAACAGCTTCTATAGTCATGATTCTCCAATGTTACAATATGGATTTGGCTGACATCCTCACTTGAATGTTGCTTAGAGAATTTTGAAGGGATCTATGAACCATTTGCTGGTCTTTTCTCTTATCACAGGATGAGGTAGTGCGTTTATATTATACTGTCGAAAACTAAAACTGTCGACAGGGTAATAATTGACACAAAAATGTCAAAACCCCGAACATTGAACACACACAAAAAAAAAAAAAACACCCAAACACAACACAAATTGCTCTATGCAGGGGGCAAGCCCCCCTGTACCCCCCAAACACCTGCTACTTAAATATACCAACTCCGAGATCACACTACATTGCAGTAAATGGAAATCTCCCCTTATGGAGATTTCCCTTTACACACGCAATGACTTTTGCTTTCGACATTTTGGTGCCGACAATATCAGCTTCGATATTGCCAGCCTTCGACAGAGTGAAGTAGACCCGAGGTAGCATTACTATGACTTCTTATTTTAAGTAGCTATAGCATCCAGTACATAATGACATAATAACATGTCCTCAGCTACCCATTTCTCATGGACCATTTCAGAGTGTATATTGCAGAGGATGGAATGGAACTGTTTCACAAGAAATGATCCTGAAAAGATCTTCAGAAATGTAAAAAATGTAAATTCGTGAATCCTAAGTCTACATCAGAAAATGTCAAATTCAATAGACAGAGTTTAGAAACAAAAAAGAAAATGTTTGGCTAAAAATGATGAGGTATTTTTGCTTGGACAAAAGTGATGTGGGACAATATGAGAGAAGTACCAGTTTTCCTTTGGATCATACAGTGGAAATCAAGTAATACCTTATTTCTGCATAAGCATCTTCACAAAGTAGGAACAGGCATCTGTGTATAAATGATTTGAAGTCAACACTGAAAATAGAGCATTTACATTGTAATTTGTGATGAGCTATATATGAAAGCAAATTGGTTTATAGAAATATATGTCTTTGCCCCTTTATACCTTAAACAGGATACATTTTACTCCACAACTTAATACTGTTTGGTAGGTATTAGTGGAATTTCACTACATAAATTACTGAAACAACAATGCTGGGAACATCATAAATGAACTTATATCACTTGCAACCTCTGCATTTTGTCATTGTGTTGTTGATTCGAGGCCATTCTTGTACATCCTCCTCCATTTTCTCTCAAATATTCTTCTCATAAACAAATATTAGTTCATTCTCTAAAGCTTCAGCTACCAGGTTCCCTTTAATTATGGTGTCTCAATCCTTCTGAAAAATATATATTAGGTCAGGATATTTGGTAGACAATAGCAAAAATTATACATTTCCCAAAATGGTTTTGGCTGTCCATTACCCTTTGATGTTCTAACTTGTCTTTCAAGTTACTAAAGGATTTTAAAATGGGTGGGAAAGTAATTTGCCCTATGTTCCTATACCTCACCCAGGACAATGGATAGTTCCAATCTATAAAATACCCCCCCATGGTCTAATCTCATTCTGACATAGCACTTCATCAGAAATGAGTCTTGACAGCTTACTCTGTTGTCTTTTTATTAAAACTCTTTCAGTGATATTAGATTTTACTACCATGTGTTTTTTTTCATTATTTAAAGTTGAATTATTTGATTTGCAACTTACTGTCACCTTGTCCACACTTTGCAGATATTTGCAGGTACAGAAGCATAATGCTTTACATTTAACATCAAATACAATTAAGATAATATTTTAAGTTGAAATAAGATACACAATATAGGTAGAAGGATGAACCACATAGTGAAATACAGCTAAAGAGCAACTAGTAAGAAGCAGTATTTTAAATCCTTTGAAGATAAATTATAAAGAATATGTAAATTATCATTTAGAAGAAAATTCCAAAATTTTATTATCAATCTTAGTTTAATTTTAGTCTTAATGGCTTTTAATAAAAATGTCTTAAATATAATATTTTCTTGGTTTATGGTTTTTATAATCTGACACGCACAATTAAAACTCAACATCTGTCCTCCTTGCCAAGATAAATCAACACAGTTGAGCTCTAGTAAATATAATCAAAAGACATGTGGAAAATTCTACTCATCAATTAACGCTCAGATGTACTAAGAAAATAATGACTAAAACTGTCAAGTCTGCATGGTCACTAAGCCATACAGTGCATATTTTCATAACTAGTATGTTATGCAAGTGTCAAAACAATGAAGTTCATTAGACTGAAACTCACACGCAGACAAAAATTAATTCCAAATCTGGGGTGTCCTCATATGTAAACCACAGAACTGAAAAGGGAAAATCTAATTTTTGCAAATTGACTGCACTATACCTTATATGTCTGATTGCTGTTCCTATATGCAAATTATTTATTTACTATTGGGTTTGGCTACCGGAAATGTCTGAGCAGTAAAACGACACCTTTCAGCAGAGGCCTGTGGAGAAAATCTCCAAAAAGAAAAGAAATTAAATTAACAAGATGAAGTATATACAAATAAGTGAAGAAATAATTTACATACAGAGAAGTGACATATAAACAAAGAAGTAAAAAAATACACATATCAGCATTATATACATATCAATGCGGTGCATTATATACATATCAATGCAGTGCATGATATACATACGCATAGTCGCTTCTTCCTTTGAATTAGTACAGTATAGTCAATGTATGATTTATACATAAGGTACATGGATTCTAACATTAAATTATAGATTGGCAGCAGAAGAAAGTATAGTGAAGTTGAAAACCAGTGGAAAAAGGGAAAAAGAGATATGGTAGAGTTTAGTTGAAAAAGGCATAAAATTGGTGTGTATTTGCAGAGTTTTATCCTGGGAAAGTGCAATAGGGATCCATTGGGTATTGTTGTAGTTGAGATTTGAAGGACTTTAGATTGTCAGTTAGACTGAGAGGGACTGAGTTGGTGTTCTACTTTTTTGAGACATACTTTGAGTATAGTGAGTTCCCTGCTATGTTGTTAGATTTGGATACAAATAGCTATTTTTTTTTGTGGAGCATAGAATTCTGTTTGTAGAGTAGTGCTCCATGATGCCATTTAGGGATGGACAATTTTCTGGTTGGTTAATGAGATTGTGCATTGTCGCTAACTCAGTGAGGGTTAGGTAGTGGGCTAGTTCAATCAAATCTGTTGTAAGACTGCACAATTGTGCACTTGTGAAACAGGTAAGCTGAATATTCTGCAATATTATTATAGCATTGCTCTAGGTGACCTACCTGTGTGCATTTTAGGTTTGTAATGATGGGGGAGGTATAGAGGAGTTGTAGAAGAAGGCAGCTGAGGCAATGCATTTTCTTAAGTTGTCAGTTAGATATTGTTTTATCTAAAAAAGGGAACAGAGTTCTTGATGATGTTTTAGGTGATGACTGTTTTGTCTATGAATACACCTAGTAACTTGCTACAAACAAGAAGTTTACTTTTTGGACTGTTTGATGAGGATATATAATATAGTACAATTTTTGTGCAGCCAGTTGTTTTGGAGTAAAAACAATTAATTACAATGTTTTAGGGTTTAAAAGAAATTGAGAGCTTGTTAGCTTGATTCTATACAGGTTAAAAATTCTTAAGTGATCGACAATTTTTCTAGGGTTTGGGAAGAGCAAAGCAGATCAGGGTGGAATAGTCAGCATACTGGAATATGGGGGGATTTGCATTTGCCTTATGGAGGTCATTTATGAAAATGCTTAACTGTAAAGGGTCAAGATGGACCCTTGAGTTACCCCAACAGATAGAGGGAGTAGAAATGAAAAGTCATTTGTCATTTAACTGCCAGACACCTTTTGGATAGGTAACTGAAAGCAGGTAGTAATGTGTGTGATATGTTAAAGCTGATAGTTTCTATAATAGTTTATGTTGGGATACCATGTACAATGTTTTTATAGGTTTAGGAAGAGTCTATATACCAGATTATGTGTGTTTCTTTGTAGTTTTACAGTATGCATAAGTCTAAGAAGGGCAGTTGTGATACTGAGGTGGGGGTAGAAGCCATGTTGTGATTGTGCTAAGTGGTTATTTTTCATGGTAATTAAGTAACTGAGGGCATTTTGAAAAGAATGATGAACCCTTTGTGTTGTGGTAGAAGTTGGGATTTTTTCCATAGTATTAGAGTATGCCACTTAATGATATAGCAATTTAATAAAATGAAAATTGGATAAGCTGAAATGTCCAAATGTTAAGTTGACTGGAGCTAGACTGTCTGTCTTTAACTTAAGGAGATGTATCTTAATACATGATGTTGAAACAAGTAAAAATATTAGTGTATTATTGCTGTTGTCTGTTTGTGGAGTGATGGGCTGAGAATGGGAAGTGTTGTGATTTATTACTAAGGTTTCTCTTTCTATGAAATGGGTAAAGAACTGAGTTTTTATTCTGTCTAGGCTTGTGTCAGTGCATGCAGCTGGTTGTGAAAATTGGCCCGGACACAGGAGTTGGTTTACAACTGACTGAAAGGATTTAGAGATACTTTGATTTATTTTTGAGAGCTTGTATCATACTTTTTTTAAATTTTTTTATCCATATATTTAATATTATTTTAGGGTGCCTGAAATGTAGGTTGCTCTGAAGTATGTCTTGTAACCATTATTTTTCCAAGCCTCATCTTTTTGACTCATGGCATGTTTTATTTGGTAAATGAATATGCTGAGTTTGCCTTAACTTTTTTTGCTGTGAGGGGGGCTAGTTCATTTAGGATAGCTAGAAAAAAATCTTTGGATTCCAGGTACATCCTCATCCAGTGCTACTGATTTTAAAATGTTCTAGTCATACGTTAAGCTATTGAAAGAAGTTATCTCCTTGGAAAGATTTGAGGTTTCTTATTTGGTTGCAGTGATGTTGTTAGCGGATGTTATTGGTATATGCTATTGTAGATTCTAATAACAAATGCAGGGAGCTTGTCACTTCTTGAAGAGCGCTAATGATGAGCTCTACCTGACATATATGGGGACCTTATTCCCGAGCAGGGGGAATCTCTGGGACATGAATCTGTCCCTCCAACAAGTCCTGTTTATTGTTGAGGTCAGGTTAAGGTCCCTAGAGCATGTAGCTTGGGTAGATTGGGTATTCCTTAGGTGGAGCATTTCCAGCAATTTGGGTTTTGACATAGCCTTGTATGTCAGGCAGAGATCACCTCTGAGTAGCTGGTATGCAACCGAGTACAGTTGAAGTTTTTTTAGCCTGGTGGCTTACAACATCTGTTTTAGGTCTGTTATCTTCTTGGTGAGGTATTTTTGAGGCCTCTCCAGTTGTTGCAGTTGTCTAGTAAGGTACATCCCGAATGGGGCATTGTACTCAATAATGGGTCTAATGAGTGATGAGTAGAGGGGGATGATGACTTCCTTTTTTCTAGATGCAAACCACTTTGTGATAAGGTGGGCCATGTAGAAGGATTTTCTAACCACTTTAGCAATGTGGTTATCAAAGGAGAGGTTACTATCCACCTGGGTCTCTAAGGTCTCTTATCACACTCTCTGTGTTAAGTGAGCTGCCACCTATGTGGTAATTTGTAGGCACTTGGTTTTTCCCAAAGGGGATGACAATCAACTTTTTGGCATTTAGCTTGAGGCCATGATGTTAGCACCATGTATCTGCTTCAGTGAGACCCTTTTGAAGGATATCTATATGAGTAGGAGTCTCAATTATGGCACCCCATTTGCAGTCGTCTGTGGACTTTGTTAACCATAGTCCCTCTGTGTTTGCTTGTACCTCAGAGAAGTAAATACCAAACAGGAAAGGTCCCAAGACTGAGCCCTGGGTACTCCACTTGTCACGGGTTTGGAGTCGGACCTAGCATTTCCTATTTTCACTGTATGGGTTCTGTCTGTAAGCCAGTTAGCAATTCATCTTGTAATGTAGGCCATATATGTTTATTGTAACTTTGTGATGTCATAGTTTAGAGTGAGACAGTCAATTTTAAGATTGTTTAGCATTATTGTTTCCTAAGAAAGATTTCTAGCTACGCAGCAGATGAGTTATCAGTTCTAATATCCTTTCCTGGGAGCATACAGGTTACACTATTACATATAGAAGTGTGATTACTGAATTTAAAGAAGGCCACTAGAAACTGTGCATTATTAATTTGTAGGAGATGAGTGAGGAGAGGGATATTATTAAAATATTTTGTAAAGTATTGCATCTCCTTCAGCTTTTTATTTTTTTGTCAGATCTAGGAATGTTGTATCCAGAGGATGTGATTTCCTCATCTTTATTTCTTGTTTTGCCAATAATAGTCAACATGACTGAATCACCTTTGTGCTGTTCTTGTCTTAGCCAAGATAATTACTATATATGGGGAATGGAAAGATATCCACTCATGGAATTCTGATCTTTTATTGTAAATTCTTTTAAGTTTATGATTAAGAAAATGAAAGTCTGTGGTTTAGGAGTATGTGGTATATTACGGAGTAGAAAATTTAAATGGGACATGACAGCTGCATGGGATGATTGTTAAACATAGGTTGTGATGGATATCTCTACTTAAATGTAGGTTTTATACTATGACATGGTAGCAGTTTTGGTATTAATGCCTTTAGCTATAGTTATCATGTATGGGGCTTGATGCATGGTACTTACTTGTTAAAAGGTGGATGTAAGAGACATTAACAAGTTTGACACAATGGTGAAACAGCTATGAGTTGTACTTAGGACTTGTGTGTGTGAGGCTGAGGTAGGCTGATTGTGAAGGCATATTGTAAGAGCAAGAAATGAGATAGAGTAAAGTAGCAGCATTGTGGATAGTTCAGGGTTTTAATACTGGTGAAACTACCAGAGAGAGGTGGTGTGCCAAAACTGAGGAGTTACTCATATTGGAAAGAAGAATGGATGGTTGTTGAATGTGTAGTAATTAGAGGACAGAGGCACAGTTGTACTATAAGGGTAATTTGTTGGATAGTGATAGGGAGTAGTGGTAGAGTGGAGCTGCAGGAGCAGCTGCCATTCAACTGGATGTTAAGGAAGACTAGCAGAGTTATATATATGGGTAGGAAAGTTAATTAGGTCAAGTGAGAGAGAGACGCAAATAGAAGAGAAAAATTGGATTGGTGTAAGGAAGGGAAGTGAGATAGTGGAAGGAGAGGAGGTATGGGGGTAGGAAAAGAGTTAGACTGTGTAATATGGACTGATGTGAGAAGTCTTAGTTAGCTGGTGGGAAAAAGATGTGAGGTAGTAAGAGGAAAGGGGAATGACTGTCTAGGTCTCTGGCTGGAATTTATTATTGGTACCTGGAAAGGAGGTGTTAAAAGGTTATAGTTTTATTGGCTGACATGAAGATGGGTGGGAATTGAGGTAGGTTGGGGAGTGGAGTGAGTCCAATCAAAGCAAGGGGAAATGGCACAGTTCCCCACCTCTATCTACTCATAGCCTCACTGATCTAAGCATCTCCTTGTATTCAGCTAACTTAGCTGCTCTCTGGTTTCCTTTATCGCATTTCCTGCCACTTTGGTCAGCTCTGATAAAATGAATAAAATTAAAAGAGCTGTACACCCCAGCTGTGAGCTATGGTTATTGACAAACACACACACACATGCAAGGACACACACACACACACACACACACACACACACACACACACACACACACACACACACACACACACACACACACACACACACATATATCAGTACTGAAAAATGAAAAGAAAAGTAGAAAACAAAGTGTTTCCATTCTTGGCTGGGAATGTTTCATTCATAGACTCTAACTCTTCTCCAAGGTAAAAAAAAATGAGCAAATTATATATTTAAAAAGAAGAAAAGAGAATAAAAAGTTAAGAAAAAAAATAGCAGATGATAAGGAGAAATGAGACCTGGTGACTGTTAGGAATTATTTCTGTTAAGTGAACCTCAAATGCTATTGTAATGCTACATCTGTATTTAAATTTTGAATACTATGTAACTCTAAAGGAAACATATCATATTCACTTTTATTATTTATATATGCAGTGGACACCAAAGTAAACAATTCTACAACTGGCAGTCACAAAAGTAAACTGCTGGTGTTCCTTCCTCTTATATCTCAACCTAATACTATTGCTAAATGAAACTTAATAACTATAATTACAATTGCATTCTACAGTATGGAATATTTGAAATAATGGTCATATCAACCATAATGCCTAATCTGACAATAAATACGTTTTTATGAATGTGACACAAAATATATCTCCCTAATCCCAACAATTCGGGCAGGATTTATATTACCATGGGACAATGTCTTCAGTAGGAGTCAACTATCCCAGAAGCTAAAATCTTCATACAGACCTGGCTTACCCCAACTGCATTGAATACGTGTACAGTATATTTTAATAACTGTCTCCGAACAATAATACTGATAGCAGAGAAAACGAGCATCACCACGTAAAAAGAAAAAAGGAGACATTGTAATCTTCGGTATAAACCAATAATTTTCAGGCTATCTCACTGTGAATGTCATAAGCACAGTGCTTTAATGCTTTATTATTAGCCAACAAGGACGTCATCATCCATGCAATAACAAAAATGAGCTGGACTAGCTGTAAAAGAAAACTTTGCTGGTGTTCTGGTGAATAGCCAAACTCCGCTCCTGCCATCAATATTTCAGCAGTTTATAAAATTGTTGCGTTCCATAGGAAATGTAGTTTTCTACTGGGCTATGAATAAGATAATAAGTAAATCACCAACTCTACATGTTCCTTCTGTGTCCATCTCACAGAGTTTGGTTGTCTAGTATCATCTGCTACCTTACCAAATAGTAGAAGTAAAATCCATAGTAGGACAAAACACAACCTACACTGTAGATGACTAGAGCAGCCTACATGTTCCATCTCTCTGTGCTTATGAACAGAACAAACACCTCACTGAAGACAAAAAGAGAAGATGGGGTGTTCTCCAGTGATCTAGGCCTAACCAATAGGGACACGTGAGTACTGAAACACTTCTGAATTACAGTAAGCAAATTCGTCATAGGAAACAAGCACATAAAAATAAGTTATTCGATATAAATAATCATGGATATTTTCTAACAAAATCTGCACTCAAATCAAATTCTATCTCCGTTTAAAATTCACAAACTGTGAGAACAAGAAGAAATATATGTACTTTGCAACACTGTGGTCCAAAATAGCTCACTTTGAAAAAAATGTTTAATATACAGAAGTAAATAATCTTTGTTATCTACTGGGTAGTGCAGAACCTACATATAAATCAAGTCTATAAAAGTGTACCTAGCAGTAAAGCAGGTTACATTTTATAGATGGTTGATTATCTAACACTTGAGTAATTATCTTAGTCTTATGTTTAAAATACAACTTTAAGAAAATGGATTCTGAAAGAGTTCAGCAGCTTTGACAATGATGTTTTGCTGTTTTGTTTTTTTCAGAATGAATGTTTTCCTCACAGTACCCATTCATTAAATGCAAAAGATAACTATTCTTGCATATTAGTTTTTTTCTCTTTTTATATTTTGCATTCAAGAGAATGCATGTTATCATTCATACACTTAGTTTTTCTACCAAAACCTAAAACCATTACTATCTGTAAATAAACACAGTAAGAAAAGCTGCTTATGCAAAATATATCAGGCAGCATTTTTTATTTTGTAAAATATGTACAGACTTAAAAATCTGCATCATACTATTAAAATGACTTTGTATTTCATTGTATAGATATAAACACCCTAATACTGTATAGCAGATCTCATTTGACTCAGTTTTCTCTAAATCCACATTGATGCAAATTAAAGTCTTAACATGATTTTTGTACAGATGATGAATCATGTAATTTTCTTACCAGAAAAAGTTATGTTAAACCCTTCATATGATATAGAAAAGTCTGAAATAAAGCGTAACTGAGCTCTGAAATTTCCATAGAGACCGGCGTTGATTGCTGCTGGGAGCTCAGAACCAGTGAGGCGTGCCAGTGGTTGAATAAAGCTGCCATTCTCCGTGATTAGTAAATAATCATGATGATCCTCCAAATGGAAGGTGTGAAAGGTGAACTGCACGCCTATTAAAGAAATCTAAATTTAGTCTCACTGATCAACATCTATGATGAATGTCTACATTTTTTAGTAGTCTGGTACAATTTTTTTCTTGAAATTGGAAATGCTATGACATTTGTGTAATTCAAAGAATGAGAGAACATATCTGCAAAGCAATTAGCAGACTTAGTTTAAAAATATTTTTTTTTTCTCAACATAATAGTATATGACATTTGAAGCACTGTCAAGAGCAGGAAAGTGTATTAATCTGAGAAATCCTGTTATATTACTGATTCTGTTATTATTCTAGTGTGTGTATAAAGCATTCTAAAATGCAAATCTTTCATATGATGAAAATAAATTCTTGATATAATTACTTTAATTTTCATGAGCCTCTACATGCATACCAATATAGGGCCACAGAGATTTGAAGCAATGCCTTCCCCCAACAGACATAAATATTAGTGTAGCAGTTTATACTTAGTTTCACATATAGATATATACTTATTGTGTATCAATCTTTTATATACATTGGAAGAGTTTTTTGAAATCATATATCACTGTTAATTCTAGTCTGGTCTTAAACCATACTTTTTTAAACGATAACATGTATTTACTAGATCAACAAAGATGTTACAAAAGCATTCATGTGAATAGACTCTTTATCAGTAGCTCAGTACAGTTACTGAAAGCATAGTAACAAAAAATAAACAATAAAATAGATATTACATGCAGAGAAATGCATGACACATCTTTTGTATCCTGCAAATAGTGACATTTTCTAAAGCAAACAGAATCAGATAAACATGCTGGCTCTGTGAGTAAGTTAATGTCAGTTCCAAAATAATGCAAACCATATGGTTGATAGTATCTGTACAGATATTAGAAAAACTGCACAGTTATCTTGACTTTACTTTTAAAACAACCAAGTAGCTCAAATAAAGTAGTTCACAACTCCAGAAATATATTTTATATTTTGTAGACATATGGGTTACCTTCATTTCATTGAGAGCTCATTTCACTGACAAACAAATCAGCAAGACCAATTCACTGAAAGTTCATTTCACTGACAACTCATTTCACTGAAACTCATTTCGTCGACAGTTATATATGGCCAGTTCCCCACTGTAGTGCTATCCTGGAGTTAGAATATATAGTAAGTGGGGGTGTGCCGCTCCTTACTATATATTCTAACTCCAGGATCACACTACAGTGGGGAACAGGCCATATATAACTGTCGATGAAATGAGTTTAAGTGAAATGAGTTGTCAGTGATATGAACTTTCAGTGAATTGGTCTTGCTGATTTGTTTGTCAGTGAAATGAGCTGTCAATAAAATGAAGGTAACCCATATATATATATATATATATATATATATATATATTGATAATTTCTCGTACTACTATTCACATAAGGTGAGCTGGTTATTTAAATCATCCTTTTGTGTTTCTGGATATAAAGTTTATATGTTTCAACTTTTATGCATTGAAATGCCACAGCTTTTCTGTATGGCATTTCAATCATCCTTCTGATCAATAAATTATTGAACTGTATGACATCAGCTTTAATTTCACATTTTTGTGCCACTCATCAAAACAGCTTGAATTTGATTTGCATTAAAATAAGCAATAATTTCTCTCCAACAAGTTAAAAAAATGTTCTGCACAATTACTGCTGCTATAGATAGTTCATTACCTTTTCCATGAGTGACCTCCACAGTCCAAGTGCAGTTTAGATTGTTGGGGTAAAATTCAGGGTATCCAGGAGATAGAATTGTTCCACTAGGGCCTCGGACATCACCACCACATAAGGCTGAAAAAATAAGATACATTACAATTAATGAATGTAATCAAAGCAATAATCAGTGTCCTTAAGTGCGCGTGTGTGTGTGTGTGTGTGTGTGTGTGTGTGTGTGTGTGTTTGTGTGTCTGTGTGTGTGTGTGTGTGTATGTGTGTGTGTGTGTGTGTGTGCATGTGAGTGTGTGCGTGTGTGTGCGTGTGGGTGTGTGCGTGTGTGTGTGTGTGTGTGTGTAAACTTTAGTAGTAGAAAGATAAAACAATATGAGTGCTTTTGGGTATCAAACAAACCCTTCTTCAGATCTAACTCCACTGATAAAATCATTCAAGTTAAAAATACCTAGGGAACAAATAAGATACTAGGATATGGGACAAGGCCCACCATCATGCATATCAGACTTTCCTCCATAATCTCTGCCCTTTAAGGGCTGGTTTTAAAGGGATGATCATATTCAAGCCTGGAAATATATATGTGTGTGTGTGTGTGTGTGTGTGTGTGTGTGTGTGTGTGTGTGTGTGTGTGTGTGTGTGTGTGTGTGTGTGTGTGTGTGTGTGTGTGTGTGTGTGTGTGTGTGTGTGTGTGTGTGTGTGTGTGTGTGAGCTACTCACTTCACACTAAGTTAAATGTATCATCTACTATTAATTAGTTCACATAAATTTCTTATTTTCAGTGTAGCTTAGCTGACAAAAGGCAGATAGTCACCCAGATGCTGTACAATTAGTCCTTGTAGGAAATGCCCTTAATTGAATGCTCTCTAATTCATAAAGCACTCAGTAACACCTGTTCCATTTTTCATTAATAATTCTTAGTATTTCAGCCATATTCAGTTCAAACAAAGCATCTGAACTGCAAACAGTCTGATTCCTGACAAAACAGGGAACAATACTGTTATAATTTAAAGAGAATTTTACAAATAGGAAACCTATGTACTTCTGAACATCAGTATTGAACAGCTGAAGCAGCCAAAAATAAAAGGCTGCCCATATTATTGATTCAACATCTGAAAATGTCAACATTTCAACAGGAACAATGAAACAGGGAAGTCTGATGCTCTCTTTCTTTTGCTGTAAGGTACAGCAAGCCAAATGCTTGATGCATGTGGATGTGACAGCTCCACATGTATGTGTACATCAAGTGCTGATACATATGGATGCGACAGCTCCACATGTGTGTGTGTACACCAAGTGGTGATACATATGGTTGTGACAACTCCACATGTATGTGTACACCATGTGTTGATACATATGTATGTGACAGCGCCATATGTATGTGTACACCAAGTGCTGATACATATGGATATGACAGCTCCACATGTATGTGTACTCCAAGTGCTGATGCATATGAATGTGACAGCTCCATATGTATGTGTGCACCAATTGCTGATACACATGAAAGTGACAGCTCCACATGTATGTGTACACCAAGTGCTGATACATATGGATGTGACAGCTCCATATGTATGTGTGCACCAAGTACTGATACATATGTATGTGACATCTCCACATGTATGTGTACATCAGACATAACAATAGGAGAGAGCAGAGGAATGATTACAGGAGTACCCCAAATCAAGAGCATACATGGGCATACCAAAAAGTACATACCAGGACAATCAGATATCAAAAGGAAAAAAGTTAGTGCAAGCTTTATTAAAACAGAAAGGTAACAGTGAAAATATATATGTATGTATAAACAGTGACTTCTGCACCATAGAAGAAGCCTTGCAATATACAGCAGCCTACAGCTGATGTAAGCATGCTCAGAGGTCTGACTCAGAGGTCTTTAAGGAAAGCTGTACCTTAGAGCACCACCTGTTTGACAAATGAAATGTTATCCTGAAGACAGAGCACATCACACATGAGCAGGTAGGCAAGTATGGCTCAGGAGGGTGGCTTAGTTATCAGGAGGAGACACCAGAAGATAGTCAAGCAGGCCAGACCCGCATCACAGCATGATGATGTATGCTGTTATGCATTCTGAATATGGCATTATATTCTGAGTACATTCTGTGTATGTGCTTCTTTAAAATGCATTCCTTCTATATGTGTTCTAGCTAAAATATGAAAAGGATTCCTAAATACTGACTTCATTTAGGTAAGGTCATGGAAAATATAACTAACTATATTGTACAGAACAGCTTTTGTTCTCAAGAGAAAGAGCAAGAACTTAAGGGGAAGAGTGCAGCTCTATACCAATAAACAAAATAAATAAACAATACATTAAAATCACCTAGTAACAGACAGAAGCACATGACAAGGACCATGAAAAATATACTTTAAGCTGTGACACTGCTTTATAGAAATAAGCTGGTAACACCAAAATTTTTAATAGATGCTAGACAATAGATGAATTATCTCATTGTATGCATTTTATCTTAGTTTATAAGCAACTGGTCTGGGTTATGCCATAGAATATAGTATGCATTCCATCACTTTCCTGAATGCATCACTCTATCCTTCATGTCTCCACAGTTTTGTAACAGATTATGCAATTGCTTTATGAATAAATGTTGTGTCTGCCTTGATTATGTGTGCCAAACAGGCATGATTATTTATGTGTTCCAGAACTGTTTGTTTCTGACATCTTGCTAATATGTGTTATATATTCTTCATAGTTAGACACATGGGATCATTTTGGGATTGCAATGTACTCCTTAATGGGGCTTCTTTTTAGGTGTGTGTGTGTGTGTGTGTGTGTGTGTGTATGTGTCTTTTTCTGCTGCAAGGTGTATAACATTACCTTAACAGACAACTGATGTCCCTGCAGCACTGGACTCAGGCTTCGGGCTTTGGGCAGATCTTCACAATGTTTTGTGTCTTCAGAAATCTAGCAGCACTGCAGCTCTCCATATAGGAAGGTAGGGGGGCAGATAAAGAATCCTGCTGTTCCATTGGCCATACCCCTTCTTTTATCCCATGAAATACAAGTCTTTCAAAAAACAAGGGAGGCCAGCAGCCTCAAGTGGATTGTCCCTATTGTTGGTATTATAAACATCATGAATGCCATGGATGGTACTTTAAATGCCAGGTATGCCACAGAGCTCATGGATAGACATTTCTGGACTTGAAAAGTGAAAACAGAATTTGTGTTATACAGAATTACCATCTGTTCTACCTGAACCTGTCTCCAGATAATCTATGAATAATGGGAAGGGGGAGCAAGTGAGGGAGCACCTAGTCAAGAAATGGTTCCTCGCATCCAAATTGTGATGTCTGGATCTGAGTCAATGCCAGGGGAGGGGGTAAGAATGAGCTGAAGTCTTAACAGTCCTTAAAAGCATGGGTTTCACAATTACCAGTCACAGAACTGAGCCAAACACCAGACTGTCCCTGAAAGCATGGGTTTCACAATTACCAGCCAGACAACTGAGTCAAACCCCAGACTGTTCTGGAAAGCATGGGTTTCACAATTACCAGCCACAGAACTGAGCCAAACACCAGACTGTCCTGGAAAGCATGGGTTTCAGAATCACCAGTCTAATGGAAAATAAGGATTAGGTCCAAACTTTGCCTTTAGTTTTTTTTTTTTTTTTGTTAGATAGGGGGGGGGGGGGTTGCATTATCCAGTATCGGGAAGGGAAGATTGATACCTTGGTGTACCACTGGAGCTGTCTTATTAATAATTTGTAAATAAAAGCCCAACTGTGTTTAAAACAATAGGTACCAACAGAAATTAAGGTGAAGGCGCCATCCATATCAAGCTTGAACAATACAAGTGGTAGGCCGCCTGGAAGGAGAATAAATATCATATGAGGTCTAAGGTGTTTTAAGTTGATTCATGTAGCTATAGGTGACTTGGTACTGGAAAGCGGAATTAGGAAGATTCTTGGGGATGGTTACAAAGGGAAGCATGTTTTACATTAACAAATCAAGTTGCTGGTATTAAAACAAAAGTCTTGTTTGTGTCATGTGAGAGTTTTGATCAGTCTGGGGTGCACAGTTAGTTATCTAATGGAGAGGTGGTTTGGTTTTCTGCTTGTGTTATTAAAAAAGAAATTCAGGGATTACTGCAGTGTGAAAACTCAAGGTGAAGCCTTGACATGCTAAAAAATAGAATAAAAATGGTCATAAATAATGAAAAAAACCCTTAGGGTGAATACTCAAAGGGGCGTTTGTGCCATGTGGGGGTGTCTCAGAGTTTGCTGTAGTTGTCGTTGGTCCAGATTAGTGGATATCCATAGCAATGAAGTGAATGAGGGCTTAAAAAAAGGGTCCGAGGTCCAGGGTCTATCACGAAGAAATAAAGATCTACTAAAATGAACTAGATAACTTATGCTGATTTTATATATTTTAAGACTTTTATATACTTGCTTTTATACTTTTAACCACCTTTGAAGATTTAAACTACTGAAAAGGATTTTCATCTACTGAACCATACCTTAAACTAAAATCTAAGAGAAGGCCATGAGAAACATCAGAAACAACAAAAAGAGAATTCCAGTCACCCAAACTGTAAGTGGTTTTCTGTTTTACAGACTTGATACAAAAAATAGTTTATAATCTCTAAAGAGATTTTAATAAGGGCTCTGCAAACTTGGATCTAGGTATTTATTATACCCATGACCCTTTGGCAGAGGACTGAATCAGCTTCTTTGTTTACTCAACCCCATCTAATACCTCCCATCAGGTACCACTAGCTCATTAATAACTACCACCAAATAGAATAGGAATACGGCAAAGCTGTCTTTTTAGTCAACATGATGGTATGAGCAGCCTCTGACTTGATTGCCATCAAACAGTGCACAAGTAGTAGGATACGGTGCCTCTTATTCAGTATGACAAAGCTTTGGATGGAATATAATAGGTGAGCCATGTAGCTGCTTGTGGGGAGGGACATGTTCATCACTAGCCACTCTGGTGATACCATAAATTTGTCCACTGTAGCCAGCAGGAAAAGAACCACAGACATTCCCTGTCTCAACACCACCCAGGGTACAAATAACTCCATCCACACAGCATAATTTGCAGGGCCAAAGTCCTTCAATGCAGATAGAATATTTTGCTTATATGTGGTGGCTGACCTTTCCAGCATCTTAAGAGCTAATATAGTGCCTGCTTTGTAAGCAGATAGCCCACTACCTCCTCTAACATTTGACATTTCATCTCCTGAAGGATCCCGCTGAGGTTATCTTAGTTGATGTTGTCCATATTTTACATCTCTTGCACAACATTCAATTTATTCATTTTGGTGGCATCTGGAGGATTATCATGGCTAGTAGACTTCCCTAGAAGCTTCCTTGCTGGTCCATCAGTGGTAATGGCACAGTATTTGCACTTCAGGCTCAGTATTTCATGCAGCATCAGCATGATTGTGCCTCTCATGTGCTCTTGAGTATACTTTCAGCAGTCATTATTTGCCTTTTCATGATGGCTGCTGAGTTATATAGCTCTAAAGTTCCAGGTAGTACAGACACATGCAGGTTCACCTCTTCTCTCAAACCTGTGGGTTGAGATATGCTCTGCTGCAAATGCATTAGGTAGAACAAACGTTCTTTTATAGATGAGTCCTAACATGTAAACAGGTGTATTACTGGGACTGCTGTCTTTGATTGCACCATACAACTCAACCTCTTAGCACTACAAATGTTGACAAAGCCAAAGATAACAGGGGGACAAAGGCCCAAAAATAGGGACAGATTTCTCATATAAACTTAGAAAGGGGCTAAAATAACAGGTTTTATGTTAGCATGCATTTTCTGAAGGATATGAAGTCTGGATCTTAAATATCTGTCATTATTTAGTGATTTTAATCCACAAGAGTTTGCCATAAAATCAAAAATTTTATGAGAAAAAGACCAAAAATTTCAGGCAATAATCTAGACATTCTGTGAATATCTGGACAGCTGAGAGGTATGGGGAGCACCGCTGTTACAGTGAACACAGTTTGTCCGTTTACTACCTGACACTCTTTTCCTGGCATCTGTTTATCTGTATTGCAGGCCTCTGTTCGGCGATCCTTGCCCAATGGACTGTGTCATGGTGTATGGCACATTGTCAGCTACAGCCATGTGGCAACTCCTGTGTTCACATACATGTCAAGTTAGCTTTCGTAGACTCATGTGACAATGATATCATCTACCTGTTAGGTCACTATATACAGCAAAGAAAAGGAAAATTGGTTTATAGGATTGATTACTCTTGATATCAACATCTAAATTACTGAAATAGTTGTCAAAACTTCTTATGTAATATCTGTGTCGAAGATTAGTTGGCATTCTTGTTACAAATAAGAAAACAAAATTCAAGCTGGTATTGCCCATTTCTGGTGATCAATATTAATTTTAGTTTTATAAACTATCAGATGACATGTCTTAAATATCTAACTCTGAAGAACTGCTTAAGTAAACAGTTAGGAGAGGAATCAGAAGCAGAAGTAGTGTTTTTGATCATTTCTCCAAAGTGGCGAAAAAGATGGAACTCACAAGTGGCCAACAGTAGATACTATTATATGCTACAGTGATATCCTCAAAAAGTGGTCAGATCACTTTTTAACTCTGGAAACTAGGATCCCTCTACAGGGCTAGGAAATTCTTCACTAATAACTCCAGAAAAGACATAGGACAGACATACCTACTTCCATCCATCCTCTATGACTAAATCATCTTTGCAAATCTTAACAAGCAAAAATAAACTATAGACAGCCTATAAAGGAACTGCAGAATTTGCTACAAATAATCCTAAAAAAAAAATAAGAAAATAAAAATTGCATATTCCTAAAAAGCCTTAATTGGCTTGAACTTAAAAACTACCCCAACTGCCATCATTTTATAAACACCACAGAAAAATGCATGGCTCTAAATCTTACTACAATCTTATACCAGTAAACAAGTCCTATGATCCAACAACAAAGCATTTCTATCCATCACAAAATCAAGTAGCACAGGAGAGACTCTCTATTCTCTAAACAGCTAGCAAAAATCTGGAACCAAATACCTCCTTAAATAAGACAGGTAGACACATGGCTTCAAAACATCACTAAAGAAACACCTGCTAAATAAGTGGTTTAGCTCATTTACTACCCCCAGGCTAACCCCCCCCCACCATAAAATGTACACTCTCTTTACTTAACCTTTCTATACCCTAGTCTTGTACACGTAACTTTATATTTCTATCACTAAGAAATCTCACTATATTTTCCACAACAGTCATTTACACTATTCTTCTATAGACTAACACTCCACCTTCTGCTTATTTTCTCTTCTACAAAACTTCCACTACCTCTGTTTTCTTTAATACAGGTCTATACGAGCTCCATTTTTCAATATACCTAATGTTTCATACATCCACTTACTTTTCTTAAGTGCTTCCTCCTGCTAAATGCCTTTCTGCCTTAGCTGCCTTCTCTGTATTTCCAACTGAGAAGCACATTGTATAGTAATTTCTTTGTAACCAACTACCTCATGAGAAAAAAAATGTATTTCCCTAAATTTGTAGACTATTGTATGTTATATAATGTGTTATACATGTATTCATATAATTGTGTTTTCATGTAAACTCAATATAATTTACAAATTGTCATAGTGTATTTCTTTTTTTTTTTTTCTTTTTTTTTTCTTATGTCTTTAAATGTATCTGCCTAATATGTGGAGCTTTTCTCCCCAGACCTCTGCTGAAAATGGGATAAACTCCAGTTTGAACTCCCCGGTAAACAAAGTTGAATAAATAAATACATACATACATGTATAACTCATTTCAGTAAAGCAGAATTGGATTGTAAAATACGTAAAAATCTCAGATGTATTTAGTCACTTTGTACTATTTCTTGCAGTAGCTTAATTAGGTTCAGTAATTTTGCAGCAAATATAGACAAAAATGAGGAAACAAAGTGGTTTAAAAGAGATTTGTGTTACTTGTTATCATTAAAAAAAGGTGAATCATGATATTATGACTCCACTATACCTGTGCAAGAGACTGCAAATCATTAGGGTCTAATAGACACCTCCGCATAATGATACTATCCAGAATGCAGATACTAATAAATCTATTACATAAAATAGTCCAACAAAGTAGAATGATGCGATGACACCAGGCTCTCAGCATAATAGAAACAATTTTTTATTTTAAAACAACATAAGTGCTTTCACAGCTCCTACTGCTTTTCAGATGTCAATATAAAAATACAAACAATAAATGGAATAAAAATTTAAAAATAAAAATACAAACAATAAATGTAATAAAAATGTAAAAATAAAAATGTAAAAATAATTATTTGTATTTTTATTACATTTGTATTTTTAACACATAATTGCTTAATTGTTTGATTTGCTAGCTGAATTTATATCTAAATTGTTTTGTGTGTGACTGCACTTTAAAGGAAAAAGGAAGGGCAGCTCCTCTTTAATTTACGAAGACACAAATACCGCATTATATTTTATATTTTATAATAGCATTTCCATTTTAAGCAGTAGAGTTCTTGATTGTAAGTTTTTTATGAATTGCAATGTTAAAAAAGAAATGTAGAAGTGTATTCTTTAATAACAGGCTGATATTCATAGTCTATGACTTTGCACATGCCTAGTAGATATCTGCAATTAGTACCACTACATGGATAAGTAAATAAGGTTAGGTGATTTGTGATGAGTAAGCATCAGTGAAGCTCTTTATAAAAACACACCCATTTATGACAAACACGAAGTATGTAAAATTCAGCATTATGACCTTACAAATTAATATTTAAGAGCCCGAGGCTTTGTATGACTTCATTTCTTTTCAAGCATCAAGGATGTACATAGCTAAGCACAGAGACTTAAATGGTATAAGAAAAGCAGGAGACTATTCAGTAGTTATAACTGAATTTTTAAAAAAAATATAGAAGTTTATGATGGCTCATATAGCGGTACGCTTTTGTGGACATCCTGATGGTTTCATTAAAGAACTGAAAGTGAGAGACAGGAAAGACTGATAAAGGGGAGACACACAAAAAGGAGAACACACAAAGAAAAAATCAAAAAGGCTTGTGCTGGAGGAGGTAGGTGAAGATATACACTATCTTTTTGTTGGGCGATAGACCTCCGCCCACCCATTTTTTAAAATATAATATATAAGAGAGGGTAGTCTGGGTGAGAAAAGGTAAGAGGGTAATGGGCAAAGGTCAAGGGAAGAAGGGATGAAGAAGTGATGGTGCAGGAGTCTACAGTGCACAGACCCTCAAACATTTCTACTGCCAGATGGAGGTGCAGTAGAGAATCCTGATATTGATGGTGTCAAGGCCTGTATAGGTATGGGGTCACCACCAACTAGGAGGAAAGTGTCTTCAGCATGCTGAAGAAAGGCATCAAGAGGCTGAATCCTTATGTCCACTGCTGCTCAAGTGCATCCTCTACCAAGTTCCAAATCCCACCCCCCCCTTTCAGTGTAGGTTGTCAAGCTGCTATATGCTGAGGTGCCTGCAGGACCTGTGTGACCACCCAACCCTGAAAAGATATCCCCAAATGGGCAGAGGGTTTGCGCTCCCTAACCTGGGAGGTAAGTGTCTAGACTATGCATAATTAAAATAATAAAAGCAGAGAAAAAAGGGGGGTTGAGGAGATACAAAAGAGAAAACACATAATGAATCTACACATCAGGTTACATGTCATTTAATTTCTTATAACAATGTTACATTATAATTATATCTTTATTGAAGTAAAACTTGAGGGCAGCCACGGTGGTGCAGTGATTAGCATTGCCATCTCACACCAAGAGGTTCTCCAGTTCGACCCTTGGCTGGGATGCCTTCTGTGCAGAGTCTGCATGTCCTCCCTGTGGTCACGTGGGTTTCCTCTGGGTGCTCCAGTTTCCTCCCACAACTCAAAGACATGCTGTAGGTGGATTGGACACTCTAAATTGGCCCTAGGCATGAGTGCATGCATGTGTGTGCCTTCTGTGGAAGGTTGGGTGCTGGACTGGCAACTCAACACCATAAAACTCTACTGCCAATCAGGAGCTGACAGGTGATCTGCTGCGGCAATCCCTATCTGGGAAAAGCTGAAAAATTGAAGTAAAACTTGCATATGGGAATTTGTTATACATACAATGGAAGTACTCATTTGGGAAGTGATTGTGTACTTTGGAAAAATGATATGAGTACTAATTATGTATGCATACTTCAGATTAAATCATATGGGAAGTGCTTGTGAGCACTTGGAAGAGGAATGTGTTCCTCTGACTGATATTCAGTACACTATTGAAAACACCCTTTGCAGTTTTTAAAATCAGTTGAACATAAAACAACTCTATATTGGAATATCTGTTACATTTGATAGAAATGTAATGGTCTGAATGAAGTTCTTTCATCTACAATGCTATAAAATATTTCCTTATGACCACAAAAGAAAACAGTTTTAGACAGAGTACAGAAATCATACACTGACATATTTTTTGCTCTTGTTTACATTTACACGAATGTAATGGTTTCACTTTGTTTAAGCTAACCGGTATAAACAATTTTATACACATTTCAAAATAGTTTAAGACGACAGAGTAATGAACTTTTATAATGAGTATATGTATGTATGTATATGGATTCCCTTCACAAGCTCAAAGTTTTAAAACTTCAAACTGCAAATGGTCGAGACCATACTATAAAAGTTCTGAAACTTCGAATGTCTTGAATGGAGATCACTGTACAGCACAGAATGGGAAATTTACTGTTTTCCTCACTGTATTGTGATCTTGGAATTGCCATTTTTATTTAGCAGGGGGTGTTGGGGTTGCAAAAACATTAAAAAATATTTTTTATTACAATTTCGAAGTTTCAAAACTTAGCTCTTATGGTAACAACCATTTGCAGTTTGAAGTTTTGAAACTTCAAGCTTGTTAAGTTGATGCATGTATATGTAGTGTGATAAAATTACTTAAACAAATAGCATTTATGGGACTTCATGCATACTTTTAGAGGATTCAAACAGCCTGGCTATTTTTCTATCCTGATGAGCCTTATTGTACTTTATTTTTTCCTCAGCAGTAAATAGAAGACATAAGAAAATTCATGCTTACCTGTATTTCAAATGTATATACCTAGACAAACACACGCACACACGCACACACACACACACACACACACACACACACACACACACACACACACACACACACACACACACACACACACACATATACACACACACACACACACACGCACACACACACACACACACACATACACACACACACACACACAGACATAGTCATATACCAGTCAATGCATTCAGTGTTGTACTTGATTGGTATTATTATTATTTTGATTTACATGTGTATACCTGCATGAATTGTTATAACAGTGTGCCAATTTTCCCAGTCATGCAAGAGAAAAATAAATCTATGCAATCTGGGTGGAATGTTGTTTATAAAATACTATGACGTGCATGCAACATTTAGTTCAGGTAATACTTATTTACAGAGAAATGTAGCAACTCATGGAAGTTTGTGTTTCCTTTGTTGTACAAATGTGTCTGATTCAATAGGTAATGCAGAAGTAAAACAAGTTTTCATTTCTCAGTAAAGTTTGTCCTGGTTATTCATTTGGCACAGAAACCCCACCCTCCTCTCTGACAGTTAAAATACTTGTGAGCAAACAACTGTGTTAAGCAACCGTTATAGTAATATTTCTGTGGCATACACAAAACTGTCTTCCTGTAACGTAAACAGTAGGTCATTGTATGCCAAAATAATAAATTAAATTTAATGTATAATTGCATTCTTTCAGACTTTATAAATATATGAATAACTACTTATAAGAATGCAGCACAGGTAATGTTTTTGATTTACAGAGCTACATATGCAGAATATTATTTTAGTAAACATATTTCACATTTGTATTTATTAAGAAATGCGTTAACACATAACCCATATCTTTTTCAAAAGATGTTTTTATTTGTATACAAGTTTATCATTTCCTTTGCATTTTCATAACAGCATTACAGATAATATTTGCAGTTACATATATCTTTCTTATGAAATACCTCTTAATTATGCAAAGGTGTTATATTTTTTATGTTTAGTATGACCCAATGAAATAGTGGGTATTACAAAACAAAGTTTTGTACTTACTGTAGAACTCTGGTCTTCTCTCTACTACCTGGTCTACTCACTCATCTATCTAGTCTGCCCTATGCTTCTGCAAATCATCCTAAGGGTGATGGCACTGCTGCCCAGAGCAGGTGACACCTGTCAGAGGTGATAGGTTGTTACCCTTCTCCTGCCAAATATTTATTTTCCTCCTGGTGGGGCCACCTGTGCATGCCTCAGTCTTATCCCAATACCAATCATTGAGAAAACAGAGCATGATGAGTGTCTCTTTGTCGGATCAGCTTGGAGTGCAGTCTTGTACCTCCACAGATGATGCCATGACACAAAATGTCTGAACCAGAAGGAAGAATGTATGGCCAGGGCTGCAGTTCTCAGATTCAGAAACACCCCCTATGGGGTGTGACTTTGCCTTAACCAAACCTAGTTAACTATCAGGAACATTAACTCAGGTATTGATGTTATTGTTAAGTTTGGTTTAGCCAAAAATTCTTTGCCACATACATTTTTTCCTTAAAAGAAAGCAATCACCTTTTACTTACATTCTGGACAAAAATTTAAATATATTGAATAATTCTTAGGTATTATGATTTTCAATTGCTACTGCTGCTGGTCAGTTCATAGGGTGTATTTTTTGACTATCACAGCTGAATACCAATTATACATGCCTCATGTAGTACATCAGTCGTTCTTTATTAATTTTTTGCATGGGGAGAAATAAATATTAATATGTGTCTTATTTACTGTTAGCTACTTATGAGTTGCTAAGGTGTGACAAATTAAGTTAGATGGGTGAGAATTATACTTCATATTTGTGCTATTATTCAGATGACTCCATCTTTTTTACCTATATTTTGAATTTGGTTAGACTAGGACCATTTGTTGCATCTTGGGACTGTTGAAAAGTGTTCCGGACTGAGGAGCTGTCTGCAGCGTGTTCCTGTCAGTCTGGGTATGTGTTCATGATGTCCAAAACCTATGTAAGCCCATGCATTGCTGTACACATTTGCATACTACTATGATTCATAGAATTAAATGAAAGTAGGCGTAATTTGCATAAAGCACATGTAAATGGCCCTGAATTTAAGGAGAAAAGCTGAACATTGCCACTAACGAAGCTAGGGTGTGATGAAAAGGCAAACTGCCCTGGTCAAAAAGTGTTGGAGGGGGGTGATCAGCCAATCCCAATCTGTAATGCAATATCATCTTTTAAAAGCCAGTATTACATTTGTGGTCAAACCTATAGTGCTTTGTGTGTGGTCTAAATCTTAGTCACTGCTTGTTATATCATAGCAAGGGGTTTGCTACAGTTTAAAAGTATGTTTTAACTAAAAACTGAGCACTGTTCCACTCATTGCAGGTAGGCTATAAACTATAAAATCTGGTACAAGTATAGAAAAAGTTGCTGCAGTTTTATACCCTGTCTGCACAGTGTTAAAGTACTCGAACTTTAGTTAAAAAAATAGATTTTTTTTTACTTTTAAACTTCAGCAAACTGCTTGCCATGATGTAGCAAGCAATTGCCTCACTTTTGACCATGCACTGAGTGCTAGAATGCTCAGATTTAACCACGATGGAAGAGGATTAAGGACAGGGCAGAGAAATGGGATCTGAATAGCTGGGCGGTGGTGGTGGGGGAGTTGTACATCTGGGTACATGGTTGGTGTGCCAATAGAAAGAACGTACATTTTTTTTTTGTCTCTTTACTTGAAGAACTGGTGAAGTAGGTTGCTGGTTCACGGTACTCACATGGGATGCTGGCTGAGACAGCTATGCTTCTGAGCATCACCATATTCATTTGTCATAGTCAAGGTAGGTGACAAAAGTCTTATGATACTGCAGAAATTTTAAAGTAAGAAAATAATTTAATAAGAAACACTTAACAATGTTTGGAATGAATGACTTAAAGATAAGAAATGTTGCTTTTACATATACAGTTTGTATATTATGACAGCAATGAATGATTGATGGAATTTTGTGTCATTAAGTGGTGGAAGTTCAATACAGAATCAGTGGAAATAATTAGTGATCAATGAAAATAAACATTACTTTGGTATCCTTTATGACTGTGCATGTAATTTATAAATGTAGTCCTTTAATTGTGGAGTTCCGCAGTGGTAATGATATCAATATATATGTGTGCTTACTGGGAGATTTCAGAGTGACAGTGATGAATAAACATTGTCAGTATTATGACTACATGACAATGGTAGAGGATAGGGAAAGTATGCAATTTGTCATACAACTGATTGCTTTAAGGACACGGATGCACTGCATGAATTTATCTCAACTTTACTTGGTTAGATTTAGATATTTGTATATAATTATGTGATTGGTGTTAGCTAAATTGTTTTTGAGGCTGTCAGGCAGACTTGGCCAATGTTTTGTAGTTTAAAAGCTGATTACACCAAAAACGTTTCACTGTGTGACAGCAGCCCTTTCCTTAACATACAGTAATGATGGAAAATAAGGGATCAAATCAGAGAAAAGATAACTTCAGACATTAGGGAAACTGGATCCTCATGCCAGCCCTTAGGACATATGGAAAAATGTTTGCCGCAAGGGGGAGATCAAACAAGCCGAAAGGACTATAGCCTGGAATTAAGTACTTCTTAACATTAATGCAGTGGGTGGCAGAAATCAAGCATTATCACACTGCAAGAACAAGGCAAATTATATGGTAGGTTGTGCTAGAAACAAGGCCAGGCAGAATGTGATTTCCCATACCATTAAGAGTGGGGCACCGACAATATTACATTTAACACTAGATGAAGAATACAGTCTATCTATCCACAGGGATGACTATGACACAGATGATGGTGGCACAGGAATAATCAGAGGTGGTGTGGTCACTTGTGGGTATTACCAATATATGCACCAGCAACACTACTGTCCGCAGCTGCAAAACTCATCTGCTCCTGAAGGTTGGTGTTTAAAGAGTAACAGATATTTATATAAAGAACTGAATGCTGACAACGAATGATTGCATTATACGTGACAATTAATTATTCATAGATGAACCTTGTACATCAGCACAGAATGGCAACGAAGGCAGTGTGCGGGGTAAGTGTCCAACTCACACCTTCATAAGCAGACAGTGGTGCATGGTATTTCATTATAAGTAATGTTTCAAAAATCATTTTTACAGAATCTGCATCAGAAGCAAACAGTTCCACTATTCCAATAAATTTGGATGATATCAGCAGCAGAATGGGCATTGGTGATGATGATGGTGGTGGTGATGATGATGGTGGTGATGATGATGATGGTGATGATGATGGTGATGATGATGATGATGGTGATGGTGATGGTGATGATGATGATGATGGTGATGATGATGATGATGGTGATGATGATGATGATGATGGTGATGATGATGGTGATGATGATGGTGATGATGATGATGATGATGATGATGATGAGAACAGAGTTACATTTATGAGGCAGCCTGAGAAAAGTAACAGACAGTCCCCAAGTGTAATGGCAGGATCTCAGACCTTACAACATGTTTATCATGTTGAAGAAAGTGAGAGTGCATCACAAAGTCACACCCATGATGACATTAGACTCAGCTTTGTACAGGAAAAGCAACCATGCACCTCAACACCAGTATCTCCAAACTGACAGGAACATTTTCAGGATGATGGCAGATATTCAGAGGTAACACTTTCCAAAGAGATACTTTTAAAATGAAGAGCCAAGCTTGGGAATTTGTTACAGCTAACCCAGGAAACATGTTAAGTATTGGCTGCCCAACAGGAAATGTGCCATGACATTGTTAGAGCTCACTGCACTGCCACAGAGATTCAGCTGGACATGGTCAGAGTCCTTCAGGATATGTGTGTGGATTTCCAGCGCTATTTGGAAATGGCAGAGAGTGGGAATAATGCCATGATCAGACTGATGTGTATTATGGTGGGACATCAAGCATCAGAGGCTGTTTCCATTTGTGACTACTAAGGGTATACCAGAGTCAAGCTGGAGTCAGTCTTGCAAGGGGAAGAAAACAGGGTACTGTCTAAACACATGGGGCAATCACATGATAATGCCATTCAGGGTTAGCAAGCACAACAGCAATATCAGCATTCACCTACACCTAGCAGAATCCCCCATTCAAGGTTGCAATCATGGTCACTCAGTACTGTCAGCTTAGTATCTGCAGGATCACCTGCATCAAGTAGATCTTAACATCAGATCAATTCACCACCCAGCTCTCATGGCATTCCTCTTCAATATCACTTGTATTGCTACCTAGCTCATCTTTATGAAATGTGCATGACTCATTGATCTTGAACTGCAGTGTAAGTGGAAACTCCATTTCAAATATGTATACATCTGAGGAAGCAGTGGGACACATTGTGAAAGCGCTTATATTTTATTTTCTGTTCTTTGTTGAATAAATAGTATCTCTGTTGAAGCCATTGGTTGGACTTGCATCCTACTTCTTTGTTGTTGATACTGAAATACATGTTAACCTTATGTGTTCTATTGTAATATTATATACTTGAAGCTTTTCTTCTCGGGCCTCCACTGTAAATGAGGTACTAGCCCAGTTGGACACTCCCAGTAAACAAATGCAAAAAGAAAGAAAGAAAGAAAGAAAAAAAAGAAGGAACAGTATAATATGTTATCATATAATTGCAATGCATTATATCATGAAATATTCAAATATTGAGGACATTCAGTATTTCTGTACTTAAACAAAAGAGTAGAAAGGTTTGCAGACACCTTAATGGTTATGGACATCAGTGGGTGTAAAAACCCTGTGTTTCTAAAGTATAGCCAAACGATCCACTTATGTTGTGATGATGAGGTCATAAGAAGGCCAAAGCATGCAAGTCCACAGCTAGTGGGGTTTGGATTTAGTTGCCTAAATGTATTCATAAAGACTTAAAAAGGAAAAGTAAAAAGTCATGGACATTCAGAAGCCATATAGATGAAACACTTGATACCCTTAAGGGGTTATCGCATAGGCCCCTATTGCAGGAAGTTTAAAGTGTTACACACTGAAAACTCTAGCTTGGCTAGGTTTGTATTGTATTTCTATAGTTAAGTAAAGCACTAGAGGAGAATTTATTCATCAATGTAGAGAAAAATGCGTTTACTATTTACATGATGCTTTGCAACACCACTGATTAGGAGCCAGTGAGTACTTAGGCATGATTTTAACTATCAATGATATGAGTTGTGACACCCTTGCACTGGCCCAGTAATCAAGGAGCCTCAATCCTCACCACTAGCACCAGTGAGAGATGTGCACATTGGGAGGATGACAAGTACACACACAGTAAAATACAATTTCCCTTAAGAGCACACAAAGATCACAGTTAGTCTGGGCTGGTGTCTCCCTCTTTCTCCAGATCCCTAAATAAGACTCCCCACTGGCACAGCTATAGGGTTAAGATCTCAGCCGAGCGGTCAAGCCAAAACCTCCAGCACCCTCTCTGTCCAACCAGTGCTTCATGTGTCTGCCCATGTAGCTGAGACACACACACACACACACACACACACACACACACACACACACACACACACACACACACACACACACACACACACACACACACACACACACACACACACTGAGATCTGATTTATATACAAACACACAGACACTCCTGGGGAAGGCTGGCACAGGTTCACTAGCTATGCCTGCTTCTACCCAGACCATACGGTAGTACCAGCTGCACCAGCCACTGCTTATCAGCTACCATAAGGCCCTTACAAAGGGTGACCAATTCTACTGTGTAATGTTACTATTAGCCAAATGGTAAGTGTGACCAAGACTTTTAAGGCTATTTAGGAATGGCCTATACAGTGTCTCCAGACACATATGCAAGTACTTTAACAGCTTAAATATCTCTAAACAAACCAGTCACAATTAAAAGGTTTAAATATATTTAATAATAACTAATAAAAGCACAAAGCAATACTCAATAACTCAATATAGTGACAATAGAGTTTAGAATCACAGGAAATATTTTAAAACAACATCGCAGGACAGTCTTACATAAATATAGAATACATCTAAACTAATCTTACCAAATTTCTATCTATCTCTAAGAGAAATCATTGTACTCTAAGTCTTACTTACAGAGCAACATGCAGGCTGAAGTGCTGGGTGAATGTTTCCAGGTCCAAAGACAAATACAAAATGCACAGACTCATTCTCTGAGATAGTTCTTAAGTTACTACCAAACATTACTGCTGGGTTATCTCAGATTACATCATTCTTTGTCACCTCTGCTTTCAGTTCCCAGGCTAACAGAAACTTAAAAATTTTGCATCTCTGTGTCAAAAATACTCTCAGAAGTTTGCCTAGAACTGGAAGTCGTAAAACAGTTAACACTTTTACATTTTGAAATCTGTAATTATTTTGGTTTCCCGACAATAGAAAGAACTCCTAGCTGTAGACATTCTGTCTCCTAGCCGAGATAAACACCATCATAAAACTGTTTGCTTTTCTTGAGATTTGCAAGTTAACTCTGTATGTTCTAGCCTTTACCATCAAAACGTACATTTGCATAGGCATATAATTTATACACATATCTGCTCTTTTTCAGTAGGGTACACTGTGGTTGCATTATTGAAGCTCAGTACAGAACATAGAGTTCAACAAACACTTCTGCACCAGTAGTTTAATATACACATAACATATAGTTTTCTTACATTTGTAAGACAAGCATGCAAATCATATTACTATTCACAAATAACATAGAATTATTTACAAAATTCCAACTAGTTGGACTGGCAACCTTCACATCTTGTAAAAGAAAAAAAATATTTTAAGATGAGAGAGACAATCAGCTGAACAATGACAGTAGTCCATGCACCTCACAGCACAGCCCACAAGTATCACTACCTGAATGTCATGGTCCATAGTTCTGGACTAGATACTACCTTTTTACCTGCACAGCCATATGCCATGAACATGCCTGATGCATGGGGTCCCTTACTACTGCTGCTGGATGGTCATTAATTATAGTAGGACTGGAACAGCAGGGGTCACTTCATCACTAGACTGGCACACGATCATGTTGTGCAGAATGCAACATGCCATACATATCCTGCATGCGTTAGCTGGGTCATACTAAAGGACACCCACACACTCATCTAGGCAGATGAAATGGCTCTTCAGGAGGTTGGATTCCCCCTCATGCTAATGTTAATACAGTTCTGGGACAGGGATGTATTATATGTCTCCTTTGTAGCTCCACTTGGATTTCGTATTCCAGAAAAAAAAAAGAGAGAGATGGACAGACAGGCAGGCAAATGGAAAAGGATGGGGAGACAAAAAGTTTAGTATTCAGCAATATATTTTAAAATGAATGATTACTTAATTGTAGTATAAAATAATTATTTTTCCACTTACCAACAAAATGACCACTGGGCATCTTAACACTCAGGATGAGGTGGCAGAGTGAGCAAGTGTGCCAGATATGGGAATCATTTGCACTGCCAAAATGCTGGGCAGAAATGTTGGTGATGCATCCCCATGCATCACACACTACTTGGTAACTGAAGGAATGGTGGCCCTTCCTATTGCAGTAACATTCACACTGTGGGCCAGAAGGGGCCCTAATTGCAACACAGGTGCAACCTAATGCATTGAATACCTCAGGGGAAATGTGCCATCCCATTAAAGGTAAGTATATACAAGACTCTGTCCTGAGGTGACAACAGGAGATAGACATACTCATCTATATGTGCCAAGAGTACATCCAAAAAATGCTGGAGCATCCTAGAGGCAGAAGCCAGTGAAATTCCCGATGTGTCCCCAGTCTGTCTCTGGAAGGTCCACATGGTCAGGACTGTACTTAACTTATTGTTCACATGGATAGGAAGTCCATCCATTCCTCCATTACCCCTATGTGGGTCAAACATATCCAGTAAGACCCTTATAATGTCCCTGTCCACTCTGAAACTATAAAGGATTTCTTGATTGTAAAAGTTATCCTTTTCTTATGTGTTTGCGTTCTTGGCTGGTGATCTCTGCTGGGCACCATTGATTTTCTCCCAGCCAAGACAAGCAACTCACACATGGAAATACAAAAGTAATAGCAAGTGACGGCTTTATCATGGATTGCAATGATGATAGATTTAGCAAGCCATCCCTTTATGTAGCATATCTCTTAGCAAAATCAAGCAGGAAAATTTCACTATGAATTACAAATGGTGTTGATAATACTTCATTAGCATCTGCCGAGTTACATCATTCCTCAATTATGTCTCATTATTAGTACATTTGCATAGGCTCATTCAAGGTCATCGTGCATTTGCATAAATGGCCTCTATGAACTGCAGATCAGCTGTACTAATTCATGGACATTGCATACAGTCTAAATGCATTTGCCTAAATTACAGTGAATACTGCTCACAGTTTTCTTAAGTTAAGGACCTGGCCAAAGTGGATCTGGTCAGTGTAAAGTCTTTTCCAGTGATAGGATGCAGTGACATATGTCAGAATGTAAGAAATATAGCAAATTCCTCTATACTGATTTTAGGCACATGGGTTTATATGAATTCTTATACAATGAAACATGTTCCCAAGTAATTGAGCAAGGGATACGTTTTGTAGAATAATAGGCATGTATGTCCATTACAGAAAATTCCTTATTTTAATGTCGCTACTAAAAAATAAGAGAGTGAAAAACAGTTTGAGTGTGATGCTTCCACTGAAGTAAGATAGGTGCTTAAATTGAGTACAACACAGTCTATATAAAATATATTAAATAGCTGTGCTTACCCACAAGAGTCCTTTTACATGCTAATAGATCCTATTTGTTATAGGTGCATTATCACTTCTTAGTGATTCCTATTGTATGATTCAGTGTTGATAGTGTGAGTTCTGCATTTGGAGGGATGTTAACAGAGAGTTTTGGACATTGCTGCTTCATCTGGAAGATCATGATTATATTTTGAGAGTTTTGGGGCTCATATTTCAGAATCTTGAAATTCTGATAGGGCACCCCTATTTTATAATGCTTCATTCCAGGAAGATTCCAGAAAAAAAAAATGAAACCAGTAAGGATAATGACAAATTTTTCCTCCTGCAAATAAACATTCTTACAGTTTTAGCCTTTGCCTAGATCTTTGATAATTTGAGGATCCAGCTAAGAAAAACCTACAGAATTTGCTGAGAGATTATTTTGACTTAACACATTTGAGCCGCTGTGTGTGGTTAAGATGTTAAATAAATGATAGTGTCTATGGTGGGAAGGATAGTATATGGCATGTGGTCCACAAGAAGTTGCAGCTGAATTACCAAATAACAGCTAAAGTAGGAAATATACTTTGAAATCTTATCTATGGAGCAGTAAATACTGATCTTCTCCATTAACAGCCTGATTAGTGTATAGATAATGTGAAATACTTGTTATTATATATGACAAATTGTGTGTTGTGCTCTTGGAACACTCTTAACATTATGTAGTCCAGTATACCAGAACATAATAAAAAAAAAAAAAAAAAAAGCATTTACCAGTAATATCTTATTAAAGGTTCTCTCCATTTAGACTCAGTGAGAATGGTCAGAACTGTGAGTGCATCCTAATATTAAGGCTAGCTGTGTTTAAAAGACATACAATGGCAGCATTATCCATCAGGCGTACTGCATTTTAGAGTACTAGTCTAGTACCTGTAAGAGTGAAAGGGAAGGTCTACAAGACGGTAGTGAGACCAGCTAGGTTATATGGGTTGGAGACAGTGGCATTAATAAAAAGGCAGGAGTTTGAGCTGGATGTGGCAGAATTAAAGATGTTAAGATTTGCACTGGGTGTGACGAGGGTGGACAGGATTAGGAATAAGTATATTAGAGGGTCAGCCCAGGTTGGAAGGTTTGGAGACAAAGCCAGAGAGGTGAGATTGTGTTGGTTTGGACATGTGCTGAGGAGGGATGCTGGGTATATTGAGAAAAGGATGCTAAGGATGAAGCTACCAGGTATCAGGAAAAGAGGAAGGCCTAAGATAAGGTTTATGGATGTGGTGAGACAGGACATGCATGTGGTTGGTGTGACAGAGCAAGATGCAGAGGACAGGAAGAAATGGAAACAGATGATCTGCTGTGGCGACCCCTAACGGGAACAGCCGAAAGAAGATGATGATGATGATGATGATGATGATGACGAGTCTAGTCTTACTTAAGTAACTGCATGAGACTTGGTTTTCTTACCCAGTGAAAGAAACAACATTCCAAAATAAACTCCAAACTGTTGGACAAAGAACTTTGGTTTAGTAGGAACTGTCTGAAAATCTCTGCCACCTTACATGACTCTAATTTTAAACTTAGTTCTGTTTCCTCACTCCTTTCTGAATTAAGTAATGGCAGAGAGGCCCACCACAAAATGCTAATATCTACCCAAGTATGATGGCAGTACCATTTTGCACATAGTTTAAAGCAAAATAACACAATGACTGGTTGAAGGCTGGATTCAGAGACACATGTAGCATAATCACCCTGTGGAGGATATAACATGGTATTTGTAGTATGAAAATGAATGCATAGTGCAAGGCAAATCAGTCTCTTCATGCACTCGAACTCTCGTCTGCACAAAACGTAATTTACTGTTATCACAACAGTACCCTCCTATCATCTCATGTCCTTTCTCTTCCTTGTCCTTCCTCCCCTCCTTCCTTTCTTTGGACTGCTCTAAGTCATTATCTTAAAAAAATGATTTATATACAACCCACATGTAACTGTTATCAGAATGGTTTGATAATGATGTAACTGATGTCAAGGATGTCTGAATAATGGAACTGTTGTTCATGAATGAAACTATCACTATGAAACAATGCAAATGGTGTCCATGATGTCTGCACAGTAGCTTTTCTCTCCAAGCCTCCTCTGGAAAAAGGAACTGCTCAGTCTGACTTCCCCAGTAAAAATGTCAATAAAGAAATAAATAATCAAATAAATAAATTAATGAGACTTTCCATGTATGGAAATGAATGATTCAAGATAAATACATCCAGTGCTATGAGTCACTGTGCTCATCTCATCTGGACTTTTTTGGTGACCATAGCTTCACTTGTCCGTAGCAATAAAACAAGTGTTAATGGCTGCTCTTGAGTCTGTGCCTCTAATATTCCATATTGTTGCCATTCTTGCTTCAGATGGATCTCACAGTGAAAGACATACCATTATCTGCATGATCAGAACATTACAAACCACTTTTGGGTGGATACCATATTAAAGTCAGAAGATTTATCACACACAGTTAGAATCAATGGAGATAAATGGACTGACTTCTCTGTGGACATGAAGGTTGGAAGGCCAATAAGAATTCTTGCTAATGGGAATTTTCAGTGACTTACAAGGATTGTGCTAGGAATTTTGCATGCATGAGATTCACAATTCATTCAATTGTTTCTTGATGTGATGCTACAGCAGATGTTGGAGCATATGTGGATTCCATGGACAGCAGGGGAGAGAAAAAAAACTATGTGAGCATTTTGCAATATAGCCCATTTCCTTGTGGTCATTAGGACTACTAATGTCACCTACAAAACCATTAAGATCCCACCTGCTCCACATAGTTTCAGTTACATCTATTAGTAGAGCTTTCACTCTATCAGTTTCCAGGTGGTATGCACTGCACAGAATATAACATACAGTATGTGGATGCACCGCCCAGGCAGTACCCATGTTTCCCACATCTAGCTCTCATGTGACCTCTACCAGTATGTCATATAAGGTGAGTTTTCACTGAATCATCTTGCTAGTGATGGATACAAAGGCCAGGATACATGTTTCCTACTAAAATAGGCAGCAGTCTGCCTATAATGGCATCCACTGCTGTGGGCTGCATGTAACACAAGGCATACTTTGGAACTGTTGACAATCCCCATCATAATCTACAATACTGTTCATTCACAGACACAGAATATCTATGGACTCTTAATGAGCTGATATTGCTGCTTGGACTCAAGCTGCACCATACTACAGCACATACCTAAGATCTGCATCCATATATTAATAGCATGTGCAGTACTACATAGTGTGGTAGCATGCAAGTAGTTACAAAATGAGACATTGCAGCACTGTTTGATAGACCTATTGCAGAAGTGTAAGAGGTGTCTGATAGAGACTTCACAGGGAAACAGGCAAAAGTGCTACCCCATGCAAGGCACAGTAGGTTGGAGCACTGGCAAATTAAAATTACCTGGTCAGCATGCATGGGCCAAGATACAGGCAACACAGAATAAAATGAATGATTGACTCTCTGCACTACAGTACACCTATTGTCCATAATGTATATTAGACATTATCTTATCCAAATAGACAGAAAGTGTGCATGGCACAGTCATCATCACTGTCTTATGTATGAATAGGGCACATGGACAGGTGTCAGAAATGCAATCATATAAGAAAGGGCTAATGGAGGTGGATGCACCTGACATACAAGCATGTATCTAGTTGGAGGGGCAGGGGATACCTGCTCTAGTGATGGGGTGAAGTTGTCATGTAATGACCATTTACCATGGGTAACATGTGCCTTTCCAGTTTAAGGGCTTGATGTATTCTGTTTTAAGCATGGCATAGCACTTCAGGAGCACACAGAGAAACTCTGATGTATCCATACAGGGAGCAAATAAATGGATGGTGTGCATAACCCAGACACCAGCCATGGCTCTTGGTAACATTTCATTAGCCCATAGGTGATAGGGATTGCGTGGATTATAGGAACTGTCAAAAGTGCCCTAGTGAGACATCACAGGGGTAGACCTTGATAAGCATCACTGATCCCAGCAATAAGAATGTTAATGGTCAGGTTTGCTGTCTGCTGTGTTAAGGGATGACAGTGATGCAGTCTCTGGAATGACGTTTGCCATCTGTCTAAGCTTGGTTAGTGACTGTCCTCACCACAGACAGATCCTTGCACTGACCATAAGTGGTATGGCCTTTAGAGGCACAGTGGGGGGCTACCAATGATCTAATTATGCACCTTTGATCCGAGTCTGTAAATGTCATGTGACTCTTCAGGTGCTACCTGTCTACTGCAGTTCAAGCAAGTCTTAAATATTCACATTTGGGCAATAAAACATTCTCCTCATCTCTACCATGGTGTGTAAAGTGGCTGTCAGTACCTGGATCTCTGACCAGGTCATCCACTGACTGACACCAAGTGTGATAATAAGGTCTGGGAAAGATCTGGAGTCGTGACAGCAGCACCCACCCCAATACACATTTATGCCTTAAAGTGTGAGCATTTGCACTGAAGGCAATGAAGCTGATGGATACTGTCTCTGTTGGTGGTTCTTATGTACCCAGTGTATGAGCACAGTTAAAGGATACCCAGTGCCAAACACAGATGATGCCAAACATCCAGTCTACCCCTCAACCATCACCTCATATGCGAAGGATGTGAATGAGCCTTCCACTATTAGTGCTGATGACAATTCCAATGTGTCATCTGACAAAACCACGTGCACAGGGCCACTATCTTCAACACTGATTTCAGCAGAGCTCTTCCCTTATTCAAATGGATGAGCACTACGTTTTTGCAGCTGCTGTACAAGGACTATCAGAAACACCTGCTGGGATTTTAAGATTGATACCTAACATAAATTGGATGCATAGTTCCAGATTGTCAGGGCATTGAGGGATGCCATTGGAATCAACCACTCTAGTGAGTGGTCCACCCATCTCTATAATAACCTTGAATGGTGCCACCTGACCTGCTTTGACAGTAGGAGGCAGAGGTTAGGGAAATTGTGGCAACATTTTTACTGTAAACAATGAAAACTTGCATTTTTTTGCTATTGTCTCTTTCTTTGAATTATTTTAACAGTATTACAGTTTACCAATGTCTCCTTACTTTGTTTCACAGTAGCTAAGGAGTGGCTGTAAAACAGGGAAACCTGTAACAGGACAGCTGAAATACTGTCTTGGAAATATTTCACATGTTATGTCTATGACTTCAGTATGCAATAGCAATTCTAGCTATTATATTCATTTTTAATAATGCATTTCATTTTTCTTAATGCCTTTTCCTTGCTCTTAAACAGGTGTAGCTCTAGTTGTTGACAATTGGCAGTAGCATCTGGGCACACACCAGCTGAAGCAGCTGCTGCGGGGACACCAATAATCACAAGGTTCTCCATGCATTATCCCTAGACTTCAGTTGTTTTTTTTAAGGTCTAATCTCAGCCAGGGCCATGTCTGTGCTCTGAGTCTTCTTTGAGTGGGAGGGTTGTGAATGTCTCACTTATCAGCCAGGGTGGAAGTAAAATGTTTCACGGCAGCAATGGGGTTGGATGTGGTATACAAAATGGTCCACTATATCGTTTCAAGAAAGGTGACAAGATAAGATATGCTATAATCAGGAAATTATCTTCCTGTGATCAGTTTTGGGGTCTTCTAAGTAGTCTGAAAGCTCAGGTAGATGCTACAGGACAGTAATTACTACAGTTGCTATGCTAGATTTCTCATTGTTTGCATCAGTGCTGCATGTTAGTCATAAGTAGACCAATGACAGAGCTGTAATGTGGGTGAGGAGTGTTAACCAAATGAACAAGGCCATGATGAAATGATGTTTTGTTTTCTGCTAAAGAATTAGCATTAAAGTCTATGGTTAAGATGAAGTTTGTTAATTCATTTAGGATATTTTTGAGTTACAACAGATTCTATAGTGGGCATGGATGATGATGGAAGAATATATTGTGCACCAATGGAAAGGTTAAGTGTGGTCAGATGAAGTCATGTTACTAAGCATCCAGATGGAGAGCTTACCATCAGTAAAGTCTGACTAACTGTAACCTTTAATATTAATTACAATATTCTTTTTTATTTGTAGCTTAGCTCCACTGTCATTATGGATGGATTTAAACAACTTGCTACCAAACACTTACTTGCCCACAAATATCTGAAATACACCCAAAGACTTCATGCACACTTTACTAAATATTGGGATACTTTATTTGATATCATTCTAGCTTAATCTCTGTTAGCTTATCTATTTTGTTTGACATAAGGTGTATCTGTAAATAGTTATCTGTTGTATATAAGTCTATATTACTTTCATTGTTTTGGTTGTGCATTGTCTGTTACCATTTTGTATTGCATTATTAAAAATTGTTCATAAAAAGATTTAAAAAAAAAAGAAATCACCCTTCATTCATGTTTCAGAAATGCTCACTGTATCAAGTTGCAAAATTAGCCAAACTTCCAGAGAATACAGAAACTCCTGTTCTGTGCTGCTATTTCTCTGGACTCCCCTCTAGTTCTGAGTGCTTACCTTCTACTTCCACATCATCTTTAACTACCACACTAAGTCTACAGCTGAAATATGTTGCTCCCTATAAACTCATCTCAGCTCCAATTTCAGCTTAGCATGAAATATCCATCACCACTGCTGCGACTTCCATTCACACTATCTTCAGTGCTAAATTCCCATCTCACTTCATTGCATCAGCAGCCATCCACAGGCAATGATGACTAGGCTAGTGTCACATATTCACAGGAACACACAGCAGGTGGATAACATTTCTGCTACTTCACGATCTTCAAATTAGGCTCTTTTTGCCATCTTTCAGGAGTAGAGAGACTGGTTAATCAACAAAGGGAATCTACCAAGTAGTAACCATATGAAGGAGTTTTATAGAAAAATAATTATCAGTTGCAGTCAGAATCACAGACACCAAGCCTATTTCAAAATAATTTTCCCATTTGAAGTATTGTTGTAGTACATAGCTAAGGATAAAAGTCAAACACTTCCTTAGCGGTCCTGAATTAAACCAGCCTATTTGTGGAATAAACATTTCTGTTGCAAGTTATGTAAATTCAATATCATTGTTTGCATTCAAACATTTTGACTGCATTTCTTTCAACATTGCTACTGTCACACAAGGTGTGTGATGTACTATCTATTGTGATTAAACCACTAAGGAACATCAGCTAAGTACAAAATGTTAAAATATGAGAATACTGAATACAAAAACATAATACAGTTATTTAACCTTTTACTTTTTCACCTACTAATTTCAAAAGGTAGCTTACTGGTCACATGTGACACACTCAGAAAATGGTTCCCTGGATCATGACAGCTACAAGTGTTAGTAAATGCATTACAGCAATCAGTGATATATTGTTATTTTCTACTGTTTTTGGCAGCTCATTCACTTACAATTATAGTGTATTCAAGTAATTTGTGTTCAAGTGCTCTATGCAGTACAGGATTCGCAGAATCTGTTTTGTTTTGAATAAATTATGTGGTGTAGTCTGCATTTACCTACTGTGTGATTCTGAGCAAGTAATGATTCTGAGCAAGTAACAACTCAGTACTCCTGGGTTAACTTGAAATACCCTTGTGTTGAATGGGTTTATCTGGTTAACACATGAATAAAAATAAATAAATAATAATTATAGGTAAATGAAACTCACACTTAACCTAACTGCTTTCTGCTTCCAGTCACTTGTTAAAATGCTTAGCATTTCATAATTTGCTGAACCATGACAACCTGGTGTTGCACAAGCTATTGATTCCTGCATATGTTTCCTCTAACAGGAATATATAAAGCAAAATGAAATTACTTTAGTTAATTTTTATCAATATCTAGGATAACACATTTCTCATAGAATCCATTAACAATCTAACAATTTTCAGCCATATGCCCTCATGTAGTCATTTATACAAGAAAAATATCAGCTGTCTTACCTATCTACAAAATATAAATTTAATTCTGAAAAAAATCATAATGTCAGAAATACATATGATTATACAGCCCTCAAAAATGTTACAATTCAAATTAGATTTCTGTACAGTGTTAACCAAGCTTTGACCTGGTAAGGAAATCTATCTGCCATCTTCTGGAATATATTTGACCAATATGTGGCCATTGTTTAGCACAGATATATAACAAATGGCAGTCATCATGCAGTATATAAAATACAGAAAATGATCAACACAAATGTATTCCTTAATATAGCAATAACCCACGCCTGGGTGGGGGTAATGCTGAATTTACCCACGGTTGGTGTGGTTTGGTCAAGAGGGCGAAGCCCGAGTGGCCAAACAAAGACAACTGTGGGTAAATCCAGCATTACTCACACCCAGAAGTGGGTTATTGCTACTATACAATGACATCATTTAAGAAAAAAAATAATTACTTTTCTTAAATAATGGCATTGTATAATGCCTCCTTGCTGCCCTTCCGCAGCTGTCTGGTATTCTGCGTCAGTTCTGATGTATTGCGTATGCGTATACTTATGCAGTACATCAGAGCTGTGGGCAAAAGCAACAGAGAATGCCAGATCTCAGTTGCTTTTTACAACCTGTCACGCTATGTTAAACGAGATTAACATAGCGAGACAGCTTATAAAAAGCAACGGAGAATCTCTGTTGCTTTTTTTAAAGCTGTTTCACTATGTTAAACTCATTTAACATAGCGAGACAGTTTTGAAAAAAGCAACGGAGAAAGCAAGATCTCCGTTGCTTTTTAAATTGTCTTGCCATGTTAAATGGGTTTAACATAACGAGACAGCTTTAAAAAAAGCAAAAGAGATGCTCCATTGCTTTTTTTAAAGCTGTCTCGCTATACGCAACGGAGATCTTGCCTTCTCTGTTGCTGTAAAAAAAAAAGAGTTATACTAATGGAAAAAGTCCGGGCGACCGGACCATTTTCCATTACTATAACTCTGATTTACAACGTGCACGCTGACCAATCAGTGTGCACATTTTGGAATATTAATGGGGGGTCATTGTATAATGGGTTTTAAAGTACAGTAAAATATTTTGCAGCACTAGCACATACACACAGGATTTTCTAAAGATTCTATTTGTATGAGTAAAATATCACATTAGGGATTTTTGGAAATATGACAGTCTGATTTTTGTACTTTATCATTTTGGATTCTTGGACTGTACCCTAGTAAGCACACTTCTTTTAACATATAGTGCAACTAACATACCTTTTTTTGTTTCCTATACATCAGTGATATGGTTTTATATTATTTAAAGTTCATCACAATTATATAATTCATTGTACTGTTTCACTGTCATCTTAATATTCAGGGCAGATAGCTTAAATAAAGGTAAAAACACAGGAAAGATAACTGCTATTCATACAAAAGCTGAATTAAACAAAGAAAGAATATGTTGACATGCTCTGATTTTTTTTCCTTATTGAATCAGCAAGTTCTTGAGATGAATGTTTCTCCACCCCAGATAACTGAAATTGCCACAAACAACTTAAATGGAAATTAGTAAGAAATATAGTTGATTTCCTTAAGTTTGGTTTTATCAATGGTGCATTAAAAAGACATTTAAAAAATGATTAAAAGATAGCCTTGGATGAACTTGGTTATTAGCCATCTACAGCTCCTACATAGAGGGTTAAATCATCTGTTTATCTTCTGTACTTTGTTACTAAACGTGAACACCTCTAAGCTCATACATGGTTTCTGAGGAGGGGGGACAGATTTCATGGCAGTATATTAATCTAGAAGGACATGAATAAATCACTTGCTGCTATCAGTGAGCACATCAAAGAATCTGCTATGCTTTAATATATAATTTAATACAGTTTCAAATACTAGTTACTAAACCATTTTATTATTACTATACATGAGTTGACCATCCAAGCAAGTGACCATCAGCTAATGTCTAAACTTTCTTGCCTCATTTATTTCCTATCAGTGACCAGTGATTACTGAATAAGGCAAGAGATGATCAGATGGAGCCAATACCCAGCAGGAATGGAGGTGGTTGAATCCCGACTATATGCAGAATAAGCCACCTCTTGCAGGCATCAGTCATCTGCCATTGAGTGGATAACTCCAGCTTCCTCACCCTCATTGGATGTCCTGCTGGCAGTCTGAAAGTTCAGCCTACCTTCCTATGCCTTGTTCTCTAGCACCAAGTTACTACTGGATTTGGGGTTGTCTGGGTAATAGGACTTTACCCCTCTACATAATGGAGCTGGATCATTCAAAACATTTTTTTCTTCTCAAAATCCAAGCTTCCTTTCCACTTAGCACATTACTTCAGTTCATAGATGTAATAAATGAATTATTAACTTTTCAGTCTTTTGAGCATTGAGCTTTGCATGAATGTAGTTAAAAAGATGGGTCTATATTAGATCACCGACCACTTAAAGAAGCGAACAGTGATTAATCAACCTTATGTAAGTGAAAGCTTACAATCTTGAACTGTCAGAATAGCGATTTTTTTCCTAGGGAAAAAAATTGCTGTTCCAAAACACATACACACAACACAAGCACACCAAACAAACAGCAATCCACACACATATACACCTAAAATCTTACAACTAACCCTACACTAAACTATACACACACACACCACTAACTTTCCACTTGCCTTAACCCAAACCCTAACCCTAAGGTCTGTCACTATCGCACACTCACCTCACCCGCTCCCTAACCCTAACTCACCTATCCCACCATAACCCTCATGACCACACAATCGTACACATACGTAACCCGCGCCCTAACCCTAACTCACCTAACCCACCCTAACCCTCACATCTACACAATCGCACACTTACCCGAACCTGACTCATAACTTTCCACCACAGCACTGAAAATACCAAAGCAACAAAAGCAGACAACCAAAATCTTTCCCTAGGAAAGAATTTGGGTTTCTGTTGCTTCAGTATTTTAAGCTTTTGCTCCGTAGGGTTCGATATTAGAACATTCAAAGGTTTTAAACCTCGATGTTCTAATATAGATCCAAAAACATATATATATATATATATATATATATATATATATATATATATATATATATATATATATATATATATATATATATATATATATATATATATCTATATATATATATCTATATATATATATATCTATATATATATATATATATATATATATATATATATATATATACACACTTTTTTTATTTTTTAATTTTTTTAGTGTCCGATATATTTATTTATACTATTCACCCAAATTTCAGTTTAGGAAATAACAAGGTTTCTGTATCAATTTACATTTTATAACTTATTTAATTAAAAACTGCTTTTTGATATGGTTGGCCTTGTATAGCACAGGAAGGTTTATTCTCTTTTATAGCAACAATACAGTTTCTTTTCTTACTATTGTTTTACTATACTTCTTCATTCTTTTTATCAAACTCTATATTTTCAAACATACATAAAAACTGACAAAAACAAAAAAAAAATAAAACAAGTAGCATGGAATCACAGTGCAGTGCACAACTTTCCATTTGCTCTAGCAATTGCTCACTGGAAGCAGATACTGTAGAATAATTAATTAATACAAGTGATATAGTTCAATATCAGGAGCTTGCAAAATAAACATTATATAAATACTATCAGTTATAAATCAGTGGCACTTCATACCATAAAAAAAAAAAAAAAACAACAGCTCACCCATTTTTATTATTTATATTAAATTATGCCTTCCTTGTTATATTTCTCATGTAAATACATAAACTACCTTTCAATGTGGCATAATCTTGTGAATAATCAAAATAGGATGCAAACAGCTTAATCGTTCAGAATAATCCAAAAATTTCACCATTTAAGCATTAAAATCCTAACCTTTTTGAAAAATTTATCCAGGGTTTTATTTCTTAAAATGTTGAAATTGTCAATATGAAACACTAAAACTAAAATCAATCCACTAAACAATTGCATTGAGTCAAGTACAGAACACCTGAAATTATGTCTGACATTGGCAATCATACAAATTCTGCACTTTTCATTAAAAACTATTTACAACAACTGCAAAAAAGTAAAATAAGCTGATATCCTCTTTAACTGAGATAATGAGTCCCTTACATTGAAAGCATGTCTTGTGGATTCTGCTCCCAGTATAAGCCTGTTTAATATATATATATATATATATATATATATATATATATATATATATATATATATTTTTTTTTTTTTACTTGACCAAAATTTCAAGATTCTCCATCTATCTCCTTTAAACAGTCATGTATTTCCATATACAACCAAGGCAGCCGAAAATCCACAAATGTCTTGTTCTTAAGACATTATTAAATATTTTTAATTCTTTTACAGTGGGACTGTATTTTTTTCTTCCATTTCCTTGTAATTATTTTTTTTTTGCCAACAATAATATAATCTAGATGAAGGTTTTCATTCTCTCCCTAATTCTCTGTTTAACTGTCCCCCCTTCCAAAAAAAATCCATTGACAGCACATTTATTTTATTTTAGATTTACTGACTTGAATATTCTGACCGAAAAGAGTCCATTTTCAGCAGAGGCTTAGGGACAAAGCACAAAAACTAGTTCTGATACAATTATGTAAGAATACATTTAGAAGAGTAAAACAAAATGCTTAAGTGAAAATCAATTAGGAGGCATGTAGGAACAAAAGAGGGAGATAAGTCTAATGTAGTGACGAAATTAGGTTATCTAGGTGTAGGGAAATTGTTGTGGAAATATGTGGGGAGAAGGCACAGTAAAATAGAGTACATGTGAGTAATACTGAAATTTTGAAGAGGACTATATATATATATTGTGCATATAGTTATAGGAGTCTGTTAGGGTAAATGAGCACAGAACTGAGGATTGAGAAGACAGTAATGGCATTTTTGTGAAGGAACAGCACCATTTACTTTATAGCACTGACATCAAAAATGTATACAAACTGAAAAATATCTAAATGGAAAAACAGTGAAAAAAAATAAAGTTATACTAGGGGAGGCTTTATGCCCTTTCCCCTCTGTTGTGTGACCTTGAAGTTAATAAATTAATTAGCTGAGTGCCTGGTGGTGCAGCATTTCCAAAAAAAAAAAAAAAAACATTGAAAAATGTTACATGATCTAACCACATATAACAGCATTAAAAAATCTGACAAAACCTAACCACATTTTCTCAAAGTTTTTGCAGGGTGGATGCAGCTCCCCTGGAATCCCCATTTGATGCATTGTGGTCCCCACACCCTTGCAAATTAGATATACCTCCAAGGTCGCACAACAGCAGGGAAAGAACACTAACCCTCACTAGAACAACTTCAACTTTGTCAATGTTTTGTGTTTAAATATTTTTCAGTTTAGATATTTTTCTGTCAAACATTTTACTATTGATCTTTTGTGCACACATACATACATATAGATGGATAGCTAGATTTTTTTTTTTAATTTGCTTTATTCCTGAGGCCAGTTTTTCATGTGCAGGGATGTGACCATTTAGTGTGCATGCATATGTGTTTTTAAAATGTTGACAAACTTTTTTAAGATAAGCTTTGGTGAGATATTTGGTGATTTTCTTTATATATATATATATATATATATATATATATATATATATATATATATATATATATATATATATATATATATATATATATATATATATATATATATATATATATATATATATATATATATATATATATATATATATATATATTGAGGCAGACTCTGACCACGAAAACATGTGAATGCAATGCTATTCCTGGCCTGTACCATACCTCTGAATGTTAGGGCTAACAGCTGGAAGGATTTCATTTAATTTATTTGTAGAATAGAACTGCTCAAACACAAACATTTTAGGGTTTGTATATATTACAGCATTATCAGTCAGATTATATATTTCCTTCTGTTTTCTTATCCACATTAATATTCAGCAGCCTATTCCACTCCTCCATATCTTCCTCTTTTAAAATCTTGCATAGTTGTGGTAAAATACCCGTGTTTATGGTCCCTGCTGTAATTATTATAATAATAATAATATATAATAACATCACTAATTCTGGCCTGCACTCCCTCTTTTACTGAGAAATGAAAATGAAAACTGTACTAGTTTCCTTCAATAAGACAAAAAAATCATGGTGTACCCAAACTTGATTTACAAATTTCTTTTTAGCTTCATCCCAAATGAGTAACATTTCTTCTCCCCTTATGTAATTTCCTCCAACCATCTATCCACAACCGTTTCTCCCATGTTTATACATGGGGTCAGGGTGTCACTTCAACAGTGACAATCATCTTGAACAGATATGTATATATACAGACACAAAAATACACACACAGACTCATGCGCCCTCTCCGATAGATAGATAGATAGATAGCTAGATAGATAGATAGATAGATAGATAGATAGACAGATACAGACTGCTAGCTTCTCTGTTTGAATGGAACAGGCCTTTTGTTTATTACTGCAAAACTCACAGTGTTGTGGACTTCCAGTCACAGAATCATACTTTACACTCCCCATTTTATCTTTCAGAGCCTCCTATTACCACTTTCCATACACTTTTGCCATTTTAAATTTTCTGGCCTGAAAGTTTGATCATTAATGCCAGTTGCTTCACCTTCATTTTCTAATCACCTCACCTTTTAACTATAGCATACTTCTATTCTCTTATATAGACCATTCCCCTGATGTTAGCCCTGCACTTCATTCTCTATAAAACTGAAAACATTTTCATGATTTAAGAAAGTCAGTATAAAACCTCAGGAGACAGCAAATCCTCGGTTGACTGTATTCAATAATATCTAAATGTACTTCTCACATCTAGAGTAGTACAGTTATATAATATCTTTTCTTTTTTTTTATTATAACTTTTTTATATTTTCAAAGATATAATTGCATATGGTTGGCAGGCAGACACAAACAGACAGAGAAATATACAATGTCCTATAACAAGGTAGCCTTTATTTGTTTTCCACTCTGTAAAACACACTTCTACAATATTCTGTCACACCATTATACCTTCATTTGACTATTTATTTTATTTATTTATTTATTTGTTTATTCAATATTTGGTTACTGGGAATGTCCTACTTGGTAGGTAATCTATTTTCAGTGGATGCCCAGGGAGAAAAGCTTCATATACTACAATATAATACAATAAAACAGTACAAATACAATGCAATAGTACAGTACAATAGTATAAAAAGAGTTGTATACAATGAACAATATAGATATGTTGACAAAGTTTTAGAGGAGAAACAGAAGTAGCCATGAATGAGAATAAAGTGATATTTGTAGATTTGTTTGTAATACAGTTCTCCATGAAAGTATGTTTTGAAATTGTTTTATCTTTGCCAAGATTATTAGTTGTCATTATATATCTTTATACATATGTACATATTTACAAGTAGAAGTAGAAGTTATCAGAAAAGGTAGAGAGAAGAGTGTATTTGTTCAGGTATAGAGTGCATTACAGTACATTACAGACTTCTTTTGTGGGAATAGTGGGTGAAAGTGTATACAATACAGACTGAGTATATAAAGTTGAGTAATGAATGAGTGCAGAATTAATATAAGTTTGGGCAGAGTAGGATGTAGACAGTAAACAGAGATGTGGAATAGAGTGAGCAGATAAGGAAAGGTGATTGTTGGACTTGTAGTATAGTTGTTTGTTACTTTTTTTACAGGCACAGTTGCTTGACTTCAGTAGTAAGGCATACTTTATTAAGAATGTGGCACATCTAAGCACATACCGTACATGTTACTTAAACTGCTGCAGAAGTCAGTATTGCTCTTCGCAAACATTTGAAGTTTAGGGACATCTATCAAAATCCGTACAATGGTGTTTTCAAAAGAAAAATACAAGCTTTGAGAGTGCAGTTCAGAACCCTAGAAAAAAAAGTATTTTTTCCTCTGGAGGGGAAGGGGTTCCCTACTTCTGATGTATCTTAGCTATGTGATATAATCAGTTTCAGTGTCATCACTTTTCAATGTGGGCAGATAATTTCTGCTCTGGATGATGGTCTAAGGGATAATAGTGAGTTTCCTGAAATAAGAGTTTATTTTCATCTAAGCTGTCATGAACAAACTTTGCATAAAATGTTTTGTTTCAGCAAATGGCCCCATTTCATATTTATGAAATATAACTACCTTGTACTTTTTTTGCAGTATTTTAAATATCCAATTTTTAAGATGGCTATTAATATTTATTGTAATATTTCTTTGGAATCACATCTAAGCATTTCATATATTTGAAAAAATGTATACCATTTGAGAGAAAAAAAATTATAAATGCTAATTTTTTTCCTTGCTTCTCTCATGGTTACAGGACAGATTCCCTTCCTGGTCTTTGAAGTTTCTTTTCTAGATTTCTTTTTACTGATGTCTTTTAATTTAGGGAGACTGCTTTACATACTACTCAATGAGAAAGGTGTTAGGACATTGTGCAATAATTTACCATCTAGTGAATTACATCCCTGCTTAGTTTTTCATGTCTGATTCACACAACAATGTATTGCTTCCACGCAGTATAAGCTGTCGCCTGCCCTGAAGTGCATGTCTATGAACCCTGGCCTTATTATCTTTCAAGTGCTTTCTACACAGACTAGGTAGAGGCAGTAATAATAATGTATGCACACTAGTCAGCCGTTTAGATTGTTATACAGATCTAACAAACTACTGTGAGATGACAGGGAGTGTCATAAAAGTAAGTGTGGTATGTTAACTGTCCCAGGTCTCATACTGTTTTATGCATGAAAACAGTCTGTCTTCTTCTGTAGCAGTGAAGCCTTATACCACTGGCCCATGGTGAAAATGCCTTCAGAGCTTGACAAAGAGAATAATGAGATGAAAATAGATCTTTGCTCATGAATCACCCATTTTCACCACAGCATGAATAATGTAAATGAATGATTCAGCACAGTACTAAAAACAATATGGGAATCAGCTGGGGATCTGTCACTCACAGATGGATGTAAGAAATGATTAGGACTTGCTGTGAGCTCCCATAATGCTCTGCAGTGGCACAGCACGCTTGAAATTATTATGTCCTGTTGTCATTAGACTTCCAGTTGGATGATAGTCCTAAGTGTATATGACTAAAATACCCTGAAGCTGACCATTTAATGAGTACATCTGAGTTAACATATGACGAATGCTCAAAATCCAAGGCACAGAATAGTTTGCACTATTGTGAAAGAAAGTACTATACAGATAAAGCAAGAAAATTAAAATGAAACAGATATGCAAAATAGATAATACATGTCACAGACTTCTGCTTCTTAGATATTTGTCTTGTTTAAGTCTAAAGTATGGGTATTCTAACACTGAGATGTAGATTACAAATAATTTCTCATAACAACTAAACCACTGGTGTTATTGACAGAAAAATAAAGATAGGTAAATTAGTAAACTGTGATGGTTCACCAAGGCAGGGTCCAAATCGAGTGATCAAAATGAGGGACCACTAATTTTAGAGTTTCACCCATATCCCTCATCCCCACCTCTTTTGTTTTTTTTTTTAGAACTAGAGGACAAATTAGAGATCGTACGTATTAAAAAACGTTAACATTTGCAATAATTCTTCACAAGAATGCATGATTATCCCTGGTGGATTCACAAATTCAGAAGCAAAAACTGCCATGAATCTTTTGATTCCACGGGTGAAAATATATTTACTAAATAAAAAGGCACTTGTGCCTCAGCCAAAAATGTCTTCTTTAAGTAATTATTAAACAATCATCACAATTAAAGCCAGTCAATAAGAGCTCAGAACTGAAAACATTCTGTCAGCTACCATGTGCAGTTTAAACACACATAACAAATACAAATAAGAAATGCATGTTTCTATGTTTTGTTTACTTGTTTTTTTCTTTTTTCTTTTTCTACAGCGACAGCAGCATCAAAGCTCACTGAGATTTCCAAGGGTGTCAGTGTAAGAAAAAAATGTATTATGTGATGGAATTTATTAAAAAATGATTACCCATATTTAGGGAAAAGGAGGGGAATGTTTCATGGCACTGTTGGAACCAAACTGTGGTACAAAAGATTATACAAAAAGTGTAGCTGAACACTCCTTACTGCCTAATTGATGCTGATTATCAGAATCCCTATTTTTTTTTCCTTGAGCTGTTTTGCTGGCAGATTATGTTTTTCATATGGAAAACAACTTCTAATCACATTTACTGCTTTTTGCAAAAGCATACCTGAGTGTATTAATGAATTTTTTGTATTATTTTGAAATAATACTGTTAAATATTATATTCATCTTTATTGTTGATACCTATATGATCAGGATATGTAATGTGATAATGAGTTCCAAACAAAGCCTTATATCTGAGGTGTTGTGTTTTTTTTTTTTTTTTTTTTTGTTTATTAAATATATTTGCATTATAGGAATCATTTTGCAGTAGATTTAAAGGTCTTTACATGTTCACAGATTAGTACTAGGCTAACTGGCCCTGTAGGCCATTTGAAACTTAGCCAATTACCTCATATAAGAATCCAACCCTGCACCTTGTGTCTGTAAGGAAAGCACCTTAACCATTATGACAACCTGCAGTTTTTTTTACTTTATCTAGTACACGTTTGTGAGAAACTGTGATTCCAAGATGTTGGTTTACTATAAAAAAGAACAACGGACTTAAGGAATATAAGGACTGGCTCTTAATATGTTGAACAGAAGTTCATCAATTGCCCAGGTATCCTTGAACAGAGTTTGTTCTCATAACTCACACTGCTGATGAGACGACTGAATTACTAATTTTGTCCTTTCACTAACCACTCGTGGATCAGATATGAACATACAACATCAGCCTGTGTTGCATGCTTCAGTGCATGCTTTATCTACAATTTTGTGCATGATTCAATACATGCTACAGCTACAGTAGTGTGCACTTCGGAGTGTGATCACATGCATTTCACAACCCATTTTAATGCTGCATTTCACCACTACCACAACTAGCATTGAAGATTCACACCGCCAAAAAAAATGGAAATGCTAACGATCAATGCTACCATCTCATTTTGACCAAAATTGTTACATAACCTTTATTCATCTTGATCATGGATTTATCCCCATATGTTATGCAGCTATACAGTAGACAGAATATTTGCCAATAATTATCCTAGTCTTGTGGTAGAAGACAGATTAAAAAAAATTTTTCCATATATCCATAATACTAAGTGCTCACTGAGCAAGGCATTATAGCCTTTGAGTAAACTTCCTTTACTACAAATTGTCTTCTGCTCATTTTCCCATTGCTTCGATCTGCTTGGCACTCTCACTACACTCTGAGAGGGTCCTGAGTTAATCCTACTCCATATTTGGCAGATAAAAGATTTATGTTATTGTTTTGTACTTCAGTTAACTGGTTACAGTGCTGCTGCTTTATTTTTACTTTATTTGTTGGTTTTGCCTTTAAATCATTCTGAAAGCTCCTAATCCTTGAAACTGCCTTATTAGGGTAGTTTATTTAAGTTGTTTTGTTGTAGTATCACACTTGCTAATAATTTTTCTTGATGTTATTACATCAAGAGGTTAGCAGGTCCATGTGCAGACACAGACACACAGAAATTTTATCTAAAGAAAACTTCCTTTAGAAATGAAACCTGTAAATTAGAGTGGCTAAAACAAAGCCGTTGAGTCGAGACCAACTAGTCTGCATGTTACACAGCACTACTAACAAATCTTAGCACAATCTATTTAGGTACCAAATCCCAGAGACCACCCAAGGAGACCTCTGTATTACTCAGTCTGTGACCTACAGTAGACCACTCAAATACAGATCTGGACAACATGGATATGTAACCTTCAAATATCTCCATAGCCAGCTGGGTAGATATAGGCATCCTGATATAATGTAGTGATTGTTTCATGTTCACAACCACTTAATCCTTAAAAAAACAGACACAGTATGTGAGAGGTACACATACTCAATTTCACAAGAGGCAAAAACCTTCATACAATCAAGGTTGTCAAGAACACGCACACTACATCCACCATACACAAAGACCATACTGTGCTACACTAAAAAGCAATCTTGGTCTTGATAAGCCTCAAAGACCCCCTAAGCCTATAAATGTCAACACTTACCCTCAGCAATCTGTAAATCTTTCACCAAAAGCAACACCAAAAAGCACACATATGCCTACACCTAGTGCAGCCCCAAGAGCAAAGCTCCATTGTATGACACACAGATGTCCAACTCACCAAGCTGAACAAGGAGAAGATAGTGGTCACTTGTTTATCTGTAGCCAAGTTAGGCACACACTCATGTCAGTACACCACAGGTACCAATACTATTCTATCATACTCCATGCGGGCATTAAGGACATGAAACATATTTCCCTGGACTACGTGAAGAGAGACATTATTGATCTGTCTGAATATGTGTCTCAGGCAGGTATGTGCCTTGCACTGAACAGCATTCTACCCTCATCAAGGATGACGGCACAACAAGAACAAAAGACGACTGACTTCAGCAATTGGCTTAGTTTCTGGTGTCTTTCCAGGGAGATTCAATAGTTATCAGTATGGGATAACATGGTTAAAAAAACACGTTGCTTTGCAAAGGATAGTTGTACCTGTCTCACTCAGGCTTCAGAATATAGGCTAAAACTTTTCTCACCCCCTTAGAGCTTTTTTTAGGCATAAGGGAACATGGGTAACAAATCACATTGCTTTGCAAAGGATGTTTGCATACGTCTCCCTAAGGGTTTAAAATATTGGCAAAAACGTTTTCCAACCCCCTTAGAACCTTTTTTTAGGAAATGCTAAATTGACAAACCTACTGATATAGCAGATAAAATGCAAAGAAACCTAAAGGTGTTACAGTTCGATGCTTGCAGCCCAAACAAGAAACTCCACACCCTACAAGTTCTTTCTCTGCAGAATATAGATAGCTGTGCCGTTAAAAAGACATGGTTTAAATCTGCAGGAAGTACTCCAGCAGTGCAAGGTTTCAATGCTTTCTACACATTTAGACCATAAGCTGCACAGACTGGGACAAAAGATGGAGGTGTCTCAGTCTATATTAGCAAGAAACATATCTTTATGTTGGTTAAGGTGGACGATACCCTGGAATCTATCCATGTGCAAATCACCATAGATAAAGTCCCATACCATATCCTAGCAAGCTATAGGTCACCCTTTATGTCCCTAGAATTCTATATCGCATATTCAGATCTACTGGAGACACTCACCACCAAATCAAATACTTTATTCATGGAAGACTTTAACTACCTCTCTATAAACTGGGAAACATACACTGCCTAATAATCACAGGCACAATGGTTCCTGGACTTTATTAACACAAATATCCTTCACCAGATAGTGCACACACCCACCAGAAACTTGGTACTCACCAATAAGATACATCACAGCACCCCCTCCCCATTCTGACTGGTGAGGTCGCATGGCAAAGCTGTCTCCTTCAAAATAAAAATCAACTTGGTAACCCCAGCAAACTCTGTAACAGAAACGATTCCAAAGAAATCTACTTCCTATTAAATGACAGTTTGACAAAATTCAGTGCCCCTCCGAACACTGAGCTCACAGAAACCTATACAGAATTGTTACAGAGACCCTGTACACCTATGTAAATGGTTTACTTCTGCTGTTGTACCTACTAAAAGTAAGCCCAAAATAAACTATAAAAACAAACCATGTTGGTGGAATTTTAACAGTAATAGGGTAAATAACAAAAGAAAAAGATTAATGCTAAAATCAGGAAGAGCAACTCTCATAATTATAGGATCTCACTAATTAAACTAAACAGGAAGCTAAGACAACTAATTAAGTCCAACAAGGCCAATTATGATGTCAAGATAGTCTCACAGGCTAAAGACAACCACAAGGTATTCTACAGCTATTTCTGAAGCCTCAAGGGCAGCAGACATTTTGTATGCCAGACTGGTGATCAATGGTGCCACCATCACTGAGCAGAGAGACATGCCAAATTTGATGGCTGACAAATTCAACTCAAACATCACCCCGTGCTTCCCCTTGCCTCTCCCATTATAGCCTTACTGGCATAACTTCCCCAGCTATTAAGAGACAGCAGGTGGTAGCGGCACTCATTAAGGCCAAAAACACAGCCTCAGTATTCCCAACAATGTATTGGAATGCCTCCTAAATAGCATGAAACATGACCTATCAGGACCACTTGAGTCATTTTTTCAATTATAGCCTCAAAACATGCTTTTCCTCATGAAAATGGAGGACTTCAATGGTTATCCCACTTCACAAGGTTGGACCATCAACTGACACTGGAAACTACAGACCTATTAGTCTGTCTAGTTTAATATGCAAAGCCCTGGAAAAAAATGTCATGCAAATGATCAAGAAAGATATACACAACCTTCAGACACAGGACCTAACCCAGTTTGGCTTTGTCATTGGCAGCCATGCCTTCTAAACCTGGTGGACTTTTTTGTGAAGGTCCGCAAGGCAACAGATGAGGCGTGAACAGTGTATACCACCTATCTGGACCTGGCTAAGGTGTTTGATACAATACCCCCACTTGGGTATAGTTGACAAATTTACCAAACTGGGCATAAACCCCTACAAAACTCACTGGACTACCAGCTATGAGACAGATAGGACCCAGGAAGTCAGGACTGATGATACCAACACCACCAACAGACCAGTCATCAGTGGGGTATCTGAGGGCTCCATTATGGGACTGCTACTATTTGGCATCTACTTCTCAGAGGTAAAGGCAAATGTCAAAGGCCTTTGGTTGACTGAGTTCGCAAATGACTGCAAACTGAGAGCTATCGTAGATTCTCACCCATGACACAAACATCTTACAAAAGGGTTTAACACAGACAAATGATTTGTGCCAAAGTCATGGACTAAAACTCAGTGGAAAGAAATGCATTATAGCTCCTTTTGGTACTGGCTTCTTGACTAATTCCTCCATCAATAAGACACCCCTAAGAGCTGACCCAGTAGTCAGGGATGACAAATATGTGGCCAAGGCAGTAAGAAAATCATTCTATGTCACGCAACTTAAGGTTATGGCATCCATGTCCAAAAAAGTCATAATGTCACTTTATTTGGCCCTATGTCTATACTCTGCCTTCTACAGGATACTGAGAGTTGATCTATGTCTGGCATACAAGACATCCTCAGATCCAGCTCTGACAGACCTTTTGCACATCTGCAAAATTAACAGCATCAGAATAACTAGATCCAAGGATTTAAATTTTGCTTGTGACATAAATAAGACATTTTGACAAGACTGCTATGTGTCTCAGAGGATCCCCATTCTCTGCAACAGGCTCCCCATCCATGTGAAGCAGAGTCCATCTCTAACCCTATTTAAGTGTTACCTTGACCAATGATGGAAAACTGGAAATTCACCCTAGGACTAGTAAACAGAGACAGTCAGCAATGCCCAAACTAAAATACCCCCCACATAACCTTTAGAAACATCCTAACATACCCCATCCTAACATATGCACATGATACATAGGGACACAATTGGGTTGGATTGCGTGGCTAGACTTATAAAAGACCTCAAGGGCATCAGAACCATACAACAAGGGGGGAGCACCCCCCACCACAATTTTACAGCTGCAAGATCATCTTGTCTCTTCAACAATTTAAAAAAAAAACTCCATGGTAGCAGCGTCTTCTTTAAGAAGGACTCATACATCTGTGTGTGCATTTCTGTCTGCCACGCAATTTTTAAAATACTGTACAGGTACAGCTTTCTGGGAAATCAGTGAAAATTGAATTCACTAAATAATGATAGCCCTTTAAGTTTCAGCCTTTCTGTCTTTCAGGAAACACATGGTAACACAAAACACTTCATTCTAGCAACTTTCTAAGTTTGTACAAGCAATGTTTAAATTCCCTGGTTTTGGGCCTTTGCCCACCCCCCCACCCCCACCCCCAATAAATTTTCACTTTTTTCAGATTTCTTGTGCTGCAAAGTAGAGAGATTTAGTTGAGTGTCAAGTGGATTTTACAATGAGCTGACAGCTTCAGGGGAAGAGAAGTTTAGTGCTGCTAATGTCAAGTCAGCTTGTATTGTTAGTAGCACAACAGGTAGTATATTTGCTTTTGATCCAGAAGGCTGTGGGTTCTACTCCCGCAGTATGTAGATGGATTGCTGAAACTGTACTGTGTTGTACTTTAAAGGGAATGGATGCTGGAATCCTGTGAATATCATCCTTTGGAGGAGTTACCTAGTAACTATGAACCTGTTATCAGTTTGACATCCATTCCCTATTGCTGTATTATTAGCTTATTTTTTTTAATGTAACATAGGTAATTCTTCAAGGGCAACAGGCACTTTATTTGTAGATAAGACAATGAAATATAAAGTTGTTTGGTATCAGCCACCTCTTCATTAGTTACAGATCCCTTTAATGTGGAATTATTTAGATGACTTTTACTTCTGCAGAGATTCTACATATTTACTGATAGAGGTGGATTGTAATGACAAAATGTTTTGTAGACTTTTCTGATGTAAATGTTCTGAATTGGGCAGTTTTGTCATTATTAGGTTCATAGGTTCATAGGTAGGTACTAGGCTATCTGCCCGAGGGCATTTATAAGCCTTGCCGGAGTGTGTCGGCTTTCGCTGTCCCATTGATTAATTAACTGATCCTCTGTAAAGCAGTGCCAATGAAGTGATCCCAGGGGTGTATTTTCTGTTACCCATCCACACGTCAAGGTTTCTCTTGAAGAATGTTAGTGAGGGGCTCTGCCTGATGTAGTTTGGAATTTTGTTCCAAAGAATGGGGAGTCTCTGTGACAGGAATCTATCCCTCCAGCATGTTCTATTTATTGTTGTGGCAAGGTTTAGCTCATGCATGGCTCGCAGTGACTTGGATTTCTTTAGGTGGAGCATGTCTATCAATTCTGAGTTGGACATGGCTTTGTAAGTCAGGCAGAGATCACCTCTGAGTAAGCGATATGCCACCGAGTACAGCCGGAGATTTTTCAGTCGGGCTGCATAGGACATATGTTTGAGGCCAGTAATCCTCTTGGTGAGGTACTTTTGTGGTCTTTCCAGCTGTTGGAAGTGTCTTGTGAGGTACATCCCAAGTGGGGCATTGTACTCTATGATGGATCTAATGAGTGACGAGTAGAGGGGCACTATAACCTCTTTATTTCTAGATGTGAACCCTTTAGTAATTAGATGGCCACATAGACGGATTTCCTAACTACTTTGGCAATATGATTGTCAAAGGAGAGATTACTATCTACCTGGGTCCCCAGATCTCTTATTACCTCTCCTGTATTAAGGGGGCTGCCACCTATGTGGTAATTCATGGGTGTTTTGTTTTTCCCATACGGGATGACTATGCATTTTTTGGCATTTAGCTTGAGGCCATGAATTTGACACCAGGTGTCCGTCTCAGTAAGGCCCTTTTGGAGGATGTCCGTGTCAGCCAGTTTGCAATCATCGGCAAACTTGGTTAGCCATAGTCCTCCTGGGTTTGCCTGTACTTCTGAGAAGTATATGCCAAACAGTAGGGGTCCCAGGACCGAGCCTTGCGGGACACCACTTGTGACTGGTTTAGAGTCGGACCTGGAGCCCGCTATTCTTACCATGTCAGTTCTGTCTGTAAGCCAGTTGGCAACCCCATCTCGTGATGTAGGGGTTTATGTTCAGAGTGGTGAGTTTTTCTGTAATACCTCAGTGAGGAATAGTGTTGAAAGCCTTAGCGAGGTCAAGGTAGGCTGTGTGAACCACCTTTCTCTCGTCTATGGCCTTGGTGACTGTCTCAAAGAAGTCAACCAAGTTTAGTAGGCATGATCTGCCCTTAACAAAGCTGAAGTGGATCAGGTCAAGTGTTTGGAGGTTCCCAATGTCTTTGTTAATGAGTTCCATGATGATGCACTCCATAGCCTTGCAGACCAGGCTAGTCAGGCTTATGGGGCGATAGTTACCAGGGTCAGTTGTGGCCCCTTCTTTGTGGGGAGGAATAACAGTTGCAGTGTGCCATTCTATGGGCATGTAGCCTGTGGAGAGGCTGAAGATGAACAGCGTGTTTAGGTGGGGGGTTAGTTTGTTCTGTAGTTTGTGCAAGACACAGCCTGGGACACCATCTGGTCCCATTGACACTGTGTTTTTGGCTTTTGAAAGGGCTTTCACCTGTGCATCTGTGATTTGTGGGACACTACACTTTTCTGGTATTGTTGTGGGCCCTTTTGGAGGTGAGAGGGGAGTGAAGTTTGCACTGAATCTATCTGCCAGGATGTTGGCAATATCAGTAGGTTCAGTATATTTTGTGCTATTTTGCACTAGTTCAGTGCATATCTGTGAGTAGCCACTTAGATTCTTAACATAGCTAAAGAAGGCTTTGTGGTTATCTTTTGAATCCTTGGCTATTTTTCTTTCAAAGTTACCCTTGGATGATTTCATGAGGGACGTTAGTTTCTTACTGATACTGATCAGGGATGTCTTTCCTTTTTGGGATTTGCTTTTTTTCTGAACTAGTTTCCTCCTTCTATTGTATAGCCTCTTTATGGCAGGAGTCCACCAAACTGTTTTCCTTCTTTTAGGGGAGTGAGTCTTGGTTTTGCTAGGGATGGCACGATCCATGCATCCTTGTAGGTGCTTATAGAGTGCACTTGTAAAGGTTTCTGCATCTTGGGCAGTATTATCCTTTAGCATGAGGGCTGTGAAACTTACCACCTCTGTCTTAAGTAAGGTGAAGTTTGCTTTAGAAACATTTTTTACTGTGGTTTCCTTAGTTGGGGGTGGTGGTGGGGTGTGGACATCCAGAGTGATTAGTTTATGGTCTGATCTAACCAGTGATGGGTTGACATCTGGTGTGGAACACCTGTCGCCCATGTTGGAGATGACCAGGTCCAATATGTTTTCACCTCTGGTAGGGGAGTCTACCAGCTGATACAGGCCATTTCAGTTGATGAATTCCAGGAAGCGCTGGGCCTGGCAGTTTGTACTCGAGTCTGGAGCCTTGAACCAGGTTTCAGTTATTGCACAGATGTCAATGTTCTCCATACTGAGGAGTGCTTCGAGCACGTGCATTTTGAGATTTAAACTCCTGGCGTGGAGTAACATAACCCTCAGTATTTTGTTAATTGTGCTGTTTACAGAGGTGGGTTTGACTTTTAAGCCTTGCCTAAAAAAGACACAATGGGGGCAGCAAGAGCCTTGGCCAGTATTCAAAAGCCTAGGGGTGACAGGTGCAAGCCATCTCTTGTTAAGCAACGTGTCTTGTCGAGCATGTCGTCCCAGACTGACAGACACTGGATCCCCTTTGAATGATAACAGAAGCTTAGCCAGTTGTTGAAATTGATAATTTTTTCTTTGTACTGAGGTATCATTCTTGGTGAGGGTAGGATGCTACTCAGAGTCAGGGTCATACCAGCCTGGGCTACATTATGAGAGAGCTCTTCCATGTCTCTTTTCGTGTAGTCCAGGGAGGTACGTCTCAGGTCATTCACACCAACATGAACAATGACAGAGTCATATTTGTACTGGTTCTGGAGTGACCTGAGTGCTTGTGCTATGTGGCGGATTCTGTCTCCTGACAGGCAGCTAACAGTAATCTTCTGCTTGTCCAGCCTAGTGAGTGGGATATCAGTGTGCCTGACTATAGAGTCACCTATTACTAGTGTGTTAGGCATGTTATTTTGCCTTAAGGTGAAATTATTGGTTTAATTATTTATTCACAAATTAATTTCATTGCTTACTGGAAAAATGTTCAAACCAATAAATTTAAAACACGCTCTAACAAGTGTGCTGTATTATACAAGGAATATAATTTAATACAATCAGGAAGGTGAATTAAAGAACGCATACATGTATGCATGGCCCTAAAAATGTGTAAGGTGCCTATGGTTTGAAAAGGGCCCAGAGGTAAGCTTAGTCTTCCACTGGCCAGATGCAAAATGAATGTGGGTTTTCATAACATTTCAATGAATGTGAGTTTCAAGGGCAGATAACTTTATTGCTCATGCAAGTCTGTTTTCATTGTGAGACTGCTTTACTTGTTTAGCAAATGGCTATCAGTATTTGTGCTAGTTTATTTCAATAGCTGTATTCATTGTAGAAGTAAATAAGAAAACAGTATGCACACTGACAGGTTTGAACAGTGTTTATGGTAACTGAGGAGAAATAGCCAAGTAATGGAACACCGGAGTGGCTGAGGAGGGGGTTGCTGCTTAAGCGGTAGGAGGTTGCTGCAGAAGGGACTGTTCTGGGGGAGGGGGCAATCTACTACTCTGCCTAGGGCCTTATTTAACCATGATTCAGCTCTGGTATTTTCCACTATTATTTACTATAAAATGACCATAAATTTGAATGAAACAATGAAGTGTCAGTTGTAAAAAATAATAAGCATTTTTGTTCTGTGTTTGACAATAAAGGAAAGAAAGTGATTACTTTTTTACAACTGACAGTTTGTTTCATTCCAACTTCTGATAGTTTATGGTTCTAACTGTTATTTAATAATTAATAATAATGAATAGTTATATTGTTGAACATGGCAGTGCAGTTCTGTGGCTTGTGGACCTCAAGTGAAGTGGCAGCAGCCCATCCAAGTGCATTCTGAAAAGTCATTCATGAAGTAACAACAGTAAAAAAAACGACGGTGATGATGGTGATGATAAAATAAGACTTAATACAGCCAAGAAACAACTGGAATAATTTTTTTATTAATGCACGTTGGCCCCAGTTTTGTTAGATTTTTAGTTATGCCAAAAACATTAATTTATTTAAAAGAACAATAAAAAATACTCTGTGATTTTTATTCTGTTTATAAAAAAGTTATTAAAGCTTCTTGCCTGACTTTAAGCCTTCAGTTAGGTTAATTATTGTTATTTTTCAAGTTGCTCAGTTTGTGATGCACTTTTTTTTATTTAATTGAAGAAATGAAAAAATATGCAACAGGTCAATCTTGAAAGTGGTAAACAGCTTTTGCTCACAGTTCTTATTTAAACTTCAAAACCTCATAGCACAAGTGATAAAGCCAAAAACTTAATGGGTCAGGATAAAGATCAAAGCTCCAGAATCAGGGACAGATTTTAAATATAACATTATTCTTATATGCTTTGCTGCTAGAATAACAGGTTTTGCATTAGTCTGCATTCTCTGAAGGATATGAAGTCTAGAAGTCTGAAACTCAAGTGTCTATCATTAAGTTTTGCAATCCTCATAAATTTGTCAGAAAATCACACATATTATGAGGAACAGACCAAAAATATGACACAAAATCAGTGACAGTCAAATATATGCTCTGATCTCTCAACTTCTTAGGGCAAGAATTGGGAGAAAGAGTATGAAAGGCTCAAAATCATGGGCAAATTTTAAGCTTTATTCTTGTCACCAAAGCAATGGATAAACATAAAACAGTTCACACCACATTACCTTGACCTGGCCAAGTCTTTTGATACAATCCCCTAATCAGGTATATTACAAAAGATGAATAATCTAGGAGTAAACACTTACATCACTAGCTGGATTGCTAACCTGCTCACAGGATCCAAGAGATCAAAATAGAAGTTACCTCTAGAAAGAGACGAATCACCAATGAGTACCCCAGGGTTCGGTGCTGAGACTTTTTCTGTTTGGCATATACATCTCAATAGGAAAAGGAAATACCAAAGGGCTTTGGCCATCTAAGTCTGAGATGACTACAAGTTAGAAGCAGTAATTAAATCCCCAAATGACTGAACCATTATGCAGGAAGGTTTGCCCCAAGCAATAACTGGTGCCAGAATCATGTACTGAAACTAAACTCAAAAAATTGCATTACCTTATCCTTTGGGAAGTCATCTACTCCAGGGAACTGCCAAATTGACAATACCCCCTGAGAACTGACCCAGTTGTTTGGCATTTGGGAACTTGTGTGTACAGTGACATAACTTTTAACCAACATGTGCCCAGAGTCTTAAGATAGTCTTTCTATATTGCACAGCTTATAAACAAATTGATTGCAACTAGATCTAGAGATGTTATTGTCCCCCTTTACAAAGCCCTCATTAGGTCAATCATTTTGTATAATGCCCACTTTGGCATGTATCTGTCCAGACCCATGCAATAATTGGAATTCCCACAGAGATACTTTACTAAAAGGATACAAGTCCTATACAATAGGTCTTGCATGGACCACCTCAAAGATGTATCACTATACTTAGTATCCTACAGAGTGCTTAGAGGTAACCTGTGTCTGGCAAACAAGGCATGCTCTGACTCAATACAGATGGACCTACTGAACATCAACAAATCAAACTGCATCAGAAATATTCAGTCCAGGTATCTAAACTGAATGTTGTGGAGAGATGTAAATATATCACAGGGTTACCATTGTACCATTCAAGTAAAACAAAGCTCATCCCTGTCCATATTCAAATGCAACTTGGATCTAAGGATGGGTAATAGAAAATGTGCTCCGGGATTCCCCCTCATGCCACTAATGGATAGAGGCAGTTCCTAAATGCTGTATCCCTTACATGGGCCCTCTCAAATTATCTGTGGTATGATCACAATTATTCTCACTAGGGCTAATGTACAGTTATCAGCCATGGGATAGGTAAGACCAATCAGGAAATGTTAATTCAAGCACCAAAAGGGAAACTGGCTAACCTTAAAATGTCCTCCAAGTGAACCTATTTTGCAGTAGTAAATAGTTTTTAAAAATTACCCTTTTTAGATCACTAAGTGCTCCTCTCACCCTCCACCTCCCCAGCCTTCAACAGCTTCCGGTGCCTCTGAAAGATCTGATGGTTGTTAGCTTAGTATATACCTATAAAGAATGATCACTTCACAGAACACTTTTTCCCTAGAAAAATGCAGCAATAGAACTATTTCAGAGGTGTCTGGAAATGATAAAAACATCTTTTGATATCTTTATTAAGCAAGAGCTGGATTTAAAGCAAACATGTCCTGCAGCAGAGTTAAAATGTTGGCATGTTTACAAATTCTGAATTTTTGAATGACTTAGAATAATACAACCATGAATAATTTGCAAATAAGATAATGGAGGTTTAAGTATTTCCTCAGAAGAATATAAATTGTTCTGGTGCACAAAACCAAACATGTAGAAATGGAGGAACAACATGAGGGTGAGCATTAGCAATGCACAGATAACCATTTTGACCTACTTTGCCTTATAATTCCTAAAATCCATAAATCTAAAATGATTCTCTACAGACTTCTACACATTTTAGTGAATTATGAGTCAACCAAACATACTTCCAATAAAATGGGTTTTCGGTTAAAATTCATCATCATTTGTGATTAGAAAAAAGCTACTAAATGAGCTCTTATTCTTCCATTATCTGTCCATATATGTGTGTGTGTGTGTGTGTGTGTGTGTGTGTGTGTGTGTGTGTGTGTGTGTGTGTGTGTGTGTGTGTGTGTGTGTGTGTGTGTGTGTGTGTGTGTGTGTGTGTGTGTGTGTGTGTCTGTGTCTGTGTATCTGTGTGTGTGTGGCTTTGTGTGTGTGTGTGTCTGTGTGTGTGTGTGTGTGTGTGTGTGTGTGTGTGTGTGTGTGTGTGTCTGTGTGTGTGTGTGTGTGTGTGTGTGTGTGTGTGTGTGTGTGTGTGTGTGTGTGTGTGTGTGTGTGTGTGTGTGTGTGTGTGTGTGTGTGTGTGTGTGTGTGTGTGTGTGTGTGTGGTGTGTGTGTGTGTGTGTGTGTGTGTGTGTGTGTGTGTGTGTGTGTGTGTGTGTGTGTGTCTGTGTGTGTCTGTGTGTTTGTGTGTCTGTGTCTGTGTGTGTCTATGTGTCTGTGTGTGTGTGTGTGTGTGTGTGTGTGTGTGTGTGTGTGTGTGTGTGTGTGTGTGTATATATATATATATATATATATATATATATATATATATATGTGTATATATATGTATATATATATATATATATATATATATATATATATATATATATATATATATATATCCATGTGATTGTCTCATTACTGAACATACCTCTCAACTGTTTAGAATTTTGCAGATATTCCTGATTTTTGCCTCATTTTTTTAGTCTGTTTCTCATAAAATCTGTGGTTTTCTGGTTAATCACTGAGGACTGAAGTCACTAAATAATGACATACATTTGAGTTTCAGACTTCATACACATCCGAAAATGCACGCTAACATAAATCCTATTATTCTAGAAACTTTATATCAGTAGATATTTTAAGTTCAACATGTTAATAGTTTAGCATTGTGATAGCTTAGCATTGTACATTCAGTATTACGACTTTCCGTATTATAATTATATAATAAATTGTTGTGCAACATATTTTGTTCTCCAGTTGTCAGAAATCACAAATAAAATAGACTGCTGATGTATTTCAATGTGGATAATGAATGTGTTCAGAAGTGTTCCTTAAGTACAGCATTCCTGCAGGAGACATTTGTACAGTTGTGGAGTTAGTGTATAAGTATGGGTATAAGGGTGGGAGGGCATAGCTTCACAGACAACTATGTGACACTTATCTTAAGTGCACAAAAAAGAAGTATCTAAATTAACAAAAAGTTCTGGTCTGTGTGTTTTGACTGCATGCAGCTACTGCAATTGCCAACTATTATAAACAAAAAAAAATTAAATTAAATTAAAAGCCGCAGCCAATAGCTGCATATATATTAATATATAATTCAGAATGAAATGGTACCATGCAATGCCGTCTTATTTCATACAAGGAAGTGCACATGTTAGGCCTACAAGTTATTTTGATTTCCCTGCTGATGCATTTTTTCCAGTCATTTGCCGTGTTACAGTATGGGCATATTTAGTGTTACATAGTTAGCAAATTTTAATTTTATCATTGTTTGTTATATGAGAAAGCACAGTGCAATGTGTTGTTTGGCTTAAAGTATTTGATCAGAGTGCAATATAATTTGATCCAGTTACTTGTTTAGCAACATTGTAGGTATATGATCAATTTCATTCGATTTACAGATGCGCAGTCTTAGATATTGTTGACATCTCTTGAGATAATCTTATACATGGGAAGTAAAAAAATATCAACACGTGGTTATAACCTTGAAGCTTCTTGAAGGCCAGTAGGTGATGTTTGAAAATCAAAGCCTTGAAGTCATCATATTATACTTATATCATTTTTCTACTATTCTGTTGATTTTAATGCTGATTCCCTTATTATATTACAAGCACTCACTAAGTCTGCTCTGTAATTTTGTAGTACTTTACAATTTTATATGTGCATGTACTGCATTATCACTGTTGAGTGCTGCTTGGTCACAAAAGTACAGATCAAGTATCCAAATTAGAGCACCATCTGTGGTGTATCTAAGCATAGGATGTTCAGCTATTTAAATATTTGAAACTAAATCTGTAGGTGAGCTTAACCAATCAAACAGACTTAAAGAATCATACTCAGTTATATTCAAATTATAATGCCATGCTACAGGTTAGAAAAAGACTAATATTTTCTATCAGCAATGTCATTGTGATAAGACTATGTGAAGTGAATAGTGTAGTACAAATGTTTTCATAAGCTTCTGTTATACATAGGAATGCAGTGCTACTTATTTTATATTGAGCTCTGAGAGGCAGTATGAGGGAAGGGGCTGGTCCAGTGGGACTGGATCGGACTCTTTACAGGACTAGCAAGCTAGTCCACTCCCTACCAGCCAACTCTCCCCCCTAGAATTATCAATATGGTGAAATATTGTATTTTGTGAGCCTTGTTCCTATACAACAGAAGTAAAAACAGCAAATGGAAAAGCCTATGAACAATTTTAATATGCAATCAACCTTAGGGAACAGGAAGAAACCAAAGTACTCTGACAAAAATTGTGTTAGTTTGAAAAGAAATTGTATATTATAGATAGGCAGCAAACAGAAGTCAGGATAAAATACTATATCCTGGAGCTGTGATGATGTAACCTTAACTACTTTTGAGCTGGGCATAGACTGCAGCTGTCTAAGCTGTCTGTTGCTAAGTGCCTGCCAATGCTTTTGTTTTCCAGTCTAGTCTATCGATTCTCATTTGAGAATAGAGTTTTAAATAAAAAGATTGCAAACTTTTATGGATTATTACGGAAAAATGCATATTTCTTTTCCTTCAATTCACTACATGATGCTTACTCTATAAAGCATTACCTCCTTAGCTTAATTCTTTTAGCAGAGCTCTTATGAAAATTTCAGCAAATGAAAATGGCATCACGGATTAAAGTCCATGCAATTGCTAAATACCAACTGAAATGAAAAATTAAAAGAGTTCCAAGAAGAAATACAAAGTGAAATTAAACTGCAGAAATTATGAGACACTGGGCTAAAACTTTGACATACTGTATCTAAAGTAAAATATCAGATGACGGGCTGATCTGAGACAAAACGGATATTAAATTATAATTGCTTCCAAAGTATGAAAAAATGAAAGAGAACATATATCACTAAGAAAAGCAATGATCTCAGGGATACATTTCAGACAATTAGGACTAGATGCATTTTAGAGTTTCTGCTTTGCTCCAGTAAATACACCAGAAATTCCCATGTGCAACCAGCCTTAGATAAATTTACTATTCATACAGAAAAGTACCAAACAAAATAACTAACTCATGGAGTAGAATGACATTCTTTCATTTATTTTTTGAAATATTAGTTTGCTTGAATTTATGTGCAGTTTGAATCATTAATAGGCATTTATTGAAATATTTGTAATTAACATGCAACACATGCAAGCATTAAGAAACATACTAAATTGCTATACAGGAAGAAAAAGTGAGAGAGAAAGAGAGCATGCTTAATTTCCCCAGGACGTCTTGTTCATGTGTGTACTAGGCTAATGGCCTGGAGCCTTTACAAGCTTAGTCGAAACAAGTTGCCCAGGCACCATGCAACAGATGTTAGTTCACAGTGCCCCTATCCAGTAGGGCAACTGGAGTGATCCCTGCAGTGAACTTTCTGTTAGATTACTGTGTATCTGCATTGCATGTTTCTGAAGTACTTTACTGCTGTTTCATTTCATTGTTTGGCAGCTTTTTCTGGTTACTTTTGTCCATTGCTTTAAAAGCATTAAGTAATATTATTTTTCAAGACATGGTTCCCAGCAGATATTTAGTAGGATAATATTAAAATAGCACAATCTAGAATATAACCAACTTTATTCCTGGAGGTGTGGTGAAGATGGCAAGCAGTTTTTAACACAGGAATTTTGTTCTGCTTCTCCTATACATTTTTGACAGGATTAAATTGTCATTTTCAACAAAAATCATTCAAATAAGCTGGCATATCATATTGAAAACTATTTGTGACATTTTGGTGAAAAAAATAATTAACATTTCAAATAATTTCCTATCAAAATTTCAAGATAAAGATTACCAAAGCAAGATGAATCACTCTAAAGTAGTTTCACAAGAAAATTAAGTGAAGAAAGAGTTATAGTCTATTCTTTGTAGTATACAAGATCTGTCCTTAAAACTAGATAAACTGGACTCCACAAAGTTAACAAAATAAAAGAAGATTGTACAAAGCAGATTGAATTAATAAAAGAAGTAGTGAAACAACAGAATTTCCAGATATCTGTTATGGAGGATTTTGTCACTGACATAGATAGTGGGTTTACAGAAGGAGAGCATAGCACTGAGTTTATTCTTCAACAAAACAACACATTCTTGGAAAAAAAATTGATGACCTGGAGATTAGGGCAAGGAGGAACAACATCCAGATTTATGGAGTCCCTGAGTAACTAGAATGAGATAACATGGTAAACTTGTTATCCACTTGGATCCCTAAAACATTAAACCTTCCTAAAGCTCTGTCATTTGACATAGAGAGGGCTCATAGATCTTTGACTGTAGTGACACCATGCAAAAAAAAAAAAAAAAACTTTCAAATCCAAGATCTATAATAGTCAAATTTATTTCTAGTCAAGGAATGTATTTGATTTTTCTGAAGAAGTCTCTGACGAAAGTGGAAAATAAACTGCAGTTTACGCTCTTCGCTGTTCCAGTGTTTTTTATTTATTTATAGTCAAGACAAGAACCTACTTTTGAAAACAGCCTGGTCTGCTTCACCCATAAAACTTGCTGATTCTTTCATTAGATTTGACAATGACTATTTCTCTCTGGTGGTTTTGAAAACAAAAGAAAAACTTGTATTTCTCTATTAAAATCACAGAAGAAAGCCGGAATAAAAACTTACTTAATCTACCCTGCAAAACTAAGATTACTTTTGCCAGAGGGGGAAAAATTGTTTGATTCCTTAGAAGATGCAGTTTCCTTCATCCAGAAAAATAATTTACTTAATTCTACTGATGATATGGACCTGAGTGTATCTTTAAAAAGACAGGCTACAAGGAATGATTGTACAGTTAAAAAAGAACAAAAAAGCTAAGAGACAAACAAAACTACCTGTTATTTATATTTTATTTGTCTTAAAATAGGCGGTTATGAAACATGTTTTAAATTAAATCACCTAAAAGTATTTTTTCTATTTTCCTTACATTAATTTCACTTTACAAGCATTAAACTCCCTGTTATTATAAAACTGCAGTTTTTCTCTCCAGAGGGAGCAAAGTATATAGTAGTAAACTGATTTTAATTAAACTATTATGAATCTAAAGAGAAATACCATACTCAAACAGTTTTATTTATTTTTATTTTTTTATTCATTTTCCTTTCTTTTCTGTGCTCTCGCTATTTTTTTTTTTTTAAATAATTTAGTAACTGAGTAACTTTAATAGAATGAGTCTGATTTGGGGGCTGATTTGACTGTTGGGAAATGTATGTGTGTAGAAGGAAATTCAAAAACTCTTTACTGTTTTAATTTTTAATATTTAATGCAATATTTACATATAGTGTTACTGACAGTGTGGCTGTAGTTAAAATGTGTACACTGATGTGGTTTTAATCCCCTTTTTTTTCTAGTGATGTTTTTAAGGTTGTATAACTTTCTCTTGCTTATTCGATGTTAAATTAAAAAAAAGGTTTTTCAGTTTAAATGTGGCTTGCAGAATGTGTCCATGAGCCTTCTGTGTTTAAAGGCTTTCTTTTCAGCCTATGTTCTCACTGAATTACTCCAGAAGACTTTAGAGAATATTTGCAGCTTGTTTGAAGCTTCTGTGTGTCTCTGCTTCACTCTGAATCCTTCCTGTACAGTTCCTGAGTGAGAGAGGAAGTGTAATGTGACCTCTAACCCCCACAGAAAAATAAAGCTTACATTACATACAAAAGGGTTGCTAAAACAGATTTCAAATGCTCTAGCTTTTAAAATGATATTTTGCAGTATTAAAGACAAACTGCAAGTAGTGGAATTTAATACAATAATAATTTGTTAGACTTCTTAATGGATTTTTTTAGCTATATACACTTGGAACATCTATTTAATTATTGAAGGGGGAACAAGTGAAATGATGCACAAAGGGTACATATTTGATATGGGACACGTAGAGTTATTCTGACTAAACCTCAAGCACAATGCACAAATGTGCACTTAGTTTAGTGGAAATTTATGTTAAATATTTTCAACATTACTACTGGGTGTCCTAGTCCCTCTGTAGTTGCTACACTGATTTTTTAATGTAATTCTGATGTTTTTAATGCATATTATTCCTATTTGAAACATTTGTTCATACTAGATAATGACGTGGCACCACTTTATTAGCTAGAAGATTCAGATATGTCTTATATAGGGACTAGTGTAATAACATAAGTTGAAAAAGACATACAATTTCATTAACATAGCTTATATTTCTGCATAAAATACAAAATCTTCTTTATAATTCACCCCTATTAGATAATGAATATTAATGTAAATAGCCAAAATCTATGCAGGTTGTTTTCACAAGCTTCTAGTCTGTGTGAAAGATTAGATGAGAATTTGTAATCAGTTGTGAGTTTTGCGTAGTGAATAAAAGGAAATATAGGTCATTTACATAAGCAAAATGTTAATATAGGCACTGGTTCATAACATTTTTACAAACTGTAATAAGTATAGGTAATCTGTTTGTTATACAATGTTGTACACATAGGACACAAGTGTTATTCTGGTTAAATTACAGGAACATGTACCTTAAAAATACACTATTTACTCATAATACAAAGTTTCTTAAGTCATATAAATATTTCAGTATTAAGAATGGTCTGAGCATATCTTCAATACAATGGTTAATATATCAATAAATGTTATTTATAATTAATGATAATTATAAATGAACAGTTACTTAAACTTTTTCTATGTGGTAGACCGCATTATTATTAAACTTGTGTAGTTTTTTGGTTTCGTTTTTAGTAATTTAATATCTTTTTAAAAAGTGTAAAACATTTATTTAGAAAATTTCATTTTATATACATAGAAGTAGTAGGAACAATGTGATTGGTTGTGTTATGGTGTTGTTATTAAGCAGCTTGTATGAACTTTTCATCAAGCCCAGACTACTTTATTCCATGTTGGAGGTTAAACATTTTTTAAATCTGCATTTTTCACATCATCCTTATTGTGTTTTCCATAACAAGTTGTTCTTTTGTTAGTGTAATGCTTAATGCACTAAATCATTTCATAATAGTTTCTATACTTATTGTAACAATAGATGCCAGCATATAAATGCCTTTCATTAAATATAAATGGTTTATATAACCCCTTAAAAAAGGATAGTTTAAACATATATTTAACTCTACATAAAGCAGACATTGTTTTTCGACAGGAAACTCATTTATGGACTAAGGATTTAAATAGATTGTTGTTAAAAGATTATTCAGTTTTAATCGGCTCTCAGTTTGGTTCAAAAAGAAGAGGTGTTCTTATTCCCTGAAAAAAAAAAACATCAGGTCTACCTAAAATAGCAGATTCCTATTCTGATAAGAATGGCATGATGGGACTGGTCGTAACAGAAATTGATAAAAAAATACTACACCCTTATGGATACCTATTGGATCTCTGGGTTTGGTTCTGAAACTGATATTATAACACTGTAATCTAAAGAAGAAATGTTGATAGCTGATGATTTTTAACTGCATCCTATCAGACAAAGACACTACGAATGTTAAACAAATTAGGCTATCTTCAGTAGCAAAACAATTAAGTCATTATATTAATGTAATGTATAAGATAGATATATCATATTTAAAACTAGGTGATTCTTTAAAATATATTTACTATTCTTTTAGATTTGGGACTCAGACTAATATAAATAAAATATTGAGATCCAATGCATTATACTCCAAAACAGAGGAAGTATTAATAGTTGTATGCTCCTTATCTGACCACAATGCTATTACATTTAAATTAATTTAAAGTCCAAACAATTTAATTTCATGCCAAAGACTCCTGGCATATATAACTACAATAAAAACATTTAATGAATGGTTATTAAAAGATATAAACTAATTTATGCAATTTACCAATAATAATGAAGTCACTGATGTCATAGTATGGGACATGTCAAAAGCTTACTTATATAGTAAAGAACCAGTATATTTGTATAAGAAAGGAATGGGATAAAGAGTTAAATGCTCTCCAAGCCGGAAATGATAAATTAAAATTAAACCTTACACCCAATGATAAAGCTGCTCACAGTTGAAAAATCTAAATCAGAAATACCTAGAAATCTTACATCTTAAGATTTCCATTAATCAAGAAAACATTAAATTACAGTTGTATTCAATAAACCCAAAAACCCTTCATAGAATAACTATTAAATTGAAAAACTGAATAAAATAAACCATATCAAGGAGATTGTTTATAAAGAAGGGAATAAGACTATTAAAGCTACAGAAATGAAAGATGCATTAAAATGTTTTGGCAAATATTATGAAGAACTTAATAAAACAAAGTCAAACTTGAGTAAAATCAACTTATAGGTTCATAGGTAGGTACTAGGCTATCAGCCCTGGGGTCTATACAAGCCCAGCCAAAAATTTACCCTGGCTTTTGCCACCCAAGAAAATTATTTTCCTGTGCCACTGTCGAGCAGAGCCACAGAAGTGATCCCCGAAGTGAATTTCCTATTTCCCATCCAATCATCAAGATTTGTCTTGAACAGTGCTAATGAGGAGCTCTGTTTGATATAGATAGGTAGTTTATTCCAGAGTATGGGAAGTCTCTGGGACAGCAATCTATCCCTCCGGCATGTTCTGTTTATTGTGGTGACAAGGTTTAGGTCCCTAGAGCGTGTAGCTCGGAGGGATTGGGATTTCTTTAAGTGGAGCATGTCCAACAGCTCTGGGTTTGACATAGCTTTGTATGTTAGGCAGAGATCACCTCTGAGTAGGTGATATGTGACGGAGTAAAGCTGGAGTTTTTTGAGACGGTCTGCATAGGGCATCTGTTTGAGGCTGGTAATCCTCTTTGTGAGGTATTTCTGTGGTCTTTCCAGTTGCTGTAGATGTCTTGTGAGGTACATACCAAAAGGGGCATTGTACTCTATAATGGGATTGAGTGATAAGTAGAGGGGAACAATGACGTCTTTTTTTCTGGATGAGAAACCTTTTGTGATGAGGTGTGCCATGTAGAAGGATTTCCTGACTACTGTGGTGATGTGATTATCAGAGGAGAGACTACTGTTCACCTGTGTCCCAAGGTCTCTTATCACACTTTCGGTGTTAAGTATACTACCGCCTATGTTGTAGTTCATGGGTACAGAGTTTTTACCAAAGGGGATGACAATGCACTTTTTGGCATTGAGCTTGAGGCCATGGCTTTGACACCAGGCATCTGTCTCAGTGAGGCCCTTTTGTAGGATGTCCACATCGTTAGGAGTTTCGATTATGGCTCCTAGTTTGCAGTCATCTGCGAACTTCATTAGCCAAAGACCTTCTGTGTTAGCATGTACTTCAGAGGAGTAGATATCAAACAGGGGAGGACCAGGACTGAACCCTGTGGTAATCCACTTGTCACTGGTCTGAAGTCGGATTTGGAGTCTGCTACTTTCACAGTGTGGGTTCTGTCAGTGAGCCAGTTGGCAACCCATCTTGTGACATAGGAATTTATACCTAGTTTAGTGAGTTTATCTATAATTCCAGAGTGGGGGATGGTGTCGAAAGCCTTGGCAAGATCTAGATAGGCTGTGTGAACCACCTTACCCTTGTCTATGGCTTTGGTGACTGCTTCAAAGAAGTCTATCAGGTTTAGGAGACATGATCTGCCTTTTACAAACCCGAACTGCATGGGGTCCAGAGTTTGGAGATTACCAATGTCTTTGTTTATAAGTTCCATGATGATACGTTCCATGGACTTGCAGACCAGGCTCATCAAGTTAATGGGGCAGTAGTTCCCTGGGTCCATGGTGGCTCCCCCCTTGTGGAGTGGGATAACTGTCACTCTGTGCCATTCAGCAGGCACAAAGCCTGAGGTGAGGCTATGATTGAACATGGTACTTAGGTGGCGTGCCAGTTTGTTCTGTAGTTCGTGTAGAACGCAGCCTGGAATGTTGTCTGGTCCCATGGATGCTGTGTTCTTGGCTTTGAAGAGTGTGGTTTTTAGCTGTGCAGCCGTGATTACAGGAACTTTGCATTCTTCCGGTATACAGATGGGCTCTTTAGGGGGTGAGAGGGGGCTAAAGTTAGCACTGAACCTATCTGCCAGGATGTTGGCAATATCAGTTGGGTATGTATATTTAGTGCCATTGTGCTGTAATTCAGAGCAGATCTGAGTGTTGCCACTGAGATTCTTAACATAGCTATAGAATGCTTTGTGGTTGTCTTTAGAATCAGTGGCAATTTTGTTTTCATAACTAGTCTGGAGGATTTTATCAGGGATCGCAGCTTCTTACTGAGGCTGACCAGGGAGCAGATCCACTAATGGGATTTTACGCTCTTTTGCAACAGTTTCTTCCTTCTGTTGTACAGTTTGTTTATGGCAGAGGACCACCAGACTGGCTTCCTTTTTTTGGAGGATAGCATCTTGGTTCTGTTTGGGATAGCATGATCCATGCACTCATGTAAGTGCTTATAAAGTACAATTGTGTAGGATTCAGTAGTCGTAACTGTATTGTCCATCTGCATGGGTGTCATGCAGTTCACCACTTCTGTCTTAAGAAGCATGAAGTTGGCTTTGGAGAAATGTTTTACCATGGTTTCCTTAATGAGGGGTGGGGGCAGGATGTGGATATCTAGGATAATTAGCTTATGGTCGGATCGGACCAATGAGACATTGACTTCAGGTGTGGAACACCAGCCACTCATGTTGGTAATAACTAGATCTAGGATACTGTTGCCCCTGGTGGGGGTGTGGATAAGTTGATTCAGGGCATTGGAGTTTATGAATTCCAGAAAGCATTGAGCGAAGGAGTTGGTACATGAGTAGTTTTCCCAGTTAATGGTGGGGTAGTTGAAATTGCCCATTATTAGGGTGTGTAGTTGAACCCTAATATTTTCCAGTACATCAAGAAAAGAGGAGTGGGAATCCTAAGGCATGGTGGGTGATCTGTAGCAAGCTACAATTTGGATTGCAGTTTTACCCAGAGTTAGCTGCACTTGGATAACCTTGGTTGCATTATGCTGAGCAACTAGCCTGGAGGTGTGGATATCCTTAATGGACACACCTCCACCTTTGGTGTTCCGGTCCAGGTTACATGGCCGAAAAGTGTGGTATGAGTTATAGCCTGGTAGTGCAGGGGTGCTCTCTGGAGCTTTGAACCAGGTCTCAGTCACTGCACAGATATCAATGTTCTCCATTTTAAGGAGTGCCTTGAGTGAGAGCATTTTCAGATTTAGACTTCTAGTATTGAGTAGCATCACCCTCAGTTTTTGCTTGCCTGTTCCTGTTACGATGGTGAATTTGTCATTTTAACCTTGCCTAAAAAAGGCACTATAGGGGAGGCAAGAACATTAGCCAGTATCCGGAATCCCAGGGGTGACAGTTGCAGGCCATCTCTGGTAAAGCATCGTGGTTTGTCGACCATGTCATCCCAGGCAGACAGATACTGGATCCCTTTAGAATGGCACCAGAAGCTTAGCCAATTGTTGAAGTCAATCATTTTGTCCTTGTACTGCAGCATCATTCTGGGTGATGGCAGAATGCTACTCAGGGCTAGGGTCATACCTGCCTGGGCTACAAGATCAGAGAGCTCTTCCATGTCTCTTTTCATGTAGTCCAGGGAGGTATGTCTCAGGTCGTTCACACCAACATGGACAATGACAGAGTCATATTTGTACTTGTTGTGGAGTGACCTGAGTGCATGGGTTATGTGGCAGATCCTGGCACCCAATAGGCAGCTGACAGTAACCTTCTCCTTGTTTAGCCTGGTGAGTGGGACATCAGTGTGCCTGAATATAGAGTCACCTATGACTAGTGTGTTGGGTACATTGTTTTGCCTTACTGGCTATTGTTGAGTGGCACACTGAGTCTGTGGGCTATGTGTCATTTGGGTTGTGTTGGGGGGTTGTAGGTTGTTTGCATTTCTGCTTTGGAGGTCTCTGTTGCTTGATCAGATTATTATTGAGAGCCTCCTTGAATGTTTTTGTGTTTCTATGCGTGGATTTTGGTGATGTAGATTTAGTGGGACTATGTGATAAATGCGGTGTGGTGCAAGTGTTTACCTTCTCCTCTTGAATGTCAAGTTCAGTCTTGATTGGTGAGAGCTTTACCTCCAGTTTGGCTAGATAAGTGCATCTCTCACAGGTTGTAGTGTTGGGTGGTAGGAGAAGTCCGTGTACATGAGGCAATTTCTACATTGCCCCAAGATGCCCAGATTCATCAGATATACAGGAGAAAACACTGGGAGCTGACCCTTGGACATGCCTGAATAAAAAACTGTTTTCCTCTAGATAAGTGAGGGAAGTGAGTACAAGAGCTGTTTTTCTCTAAGCAAGTGAGAAAAGTAAGTACCAAAACTGTTTTCCTCTAGGTAATGAGGAAGGTTGAGTGCTGTAGTAATTAGTAGGTTATTTAGTGCTTACAAGTTCTGAACAAGTGCTGACCACGAATAAGCAAATTCAAGTGCTAAAACTATGAATCTGTATCTGGACTAAACTAGTTACAGGAAAGGGGGAAACAAGTGCGGGCTTTTAAATCAGAAAGTTGAGAGAGATGTAAAAACTGCTCAAATGGCCAATAACAACAATTTCTGGGCCAGAACCACTCCTTATGTGGTAGATAGGTTATCTAGTGTTTATCACTCCCACTGATAAGCTAGAAGGCTTCCCTCCAACACAGAAAGCTTGGGGGGGGGGGCTCAGAAGCTTACATACAGTCCTGGATACAGCAAATCTGAATCTGGACTACACTAGTTACAGGAAATGTATTTTTTTTAATATATATATATATATATATATACAGAAAAGTAGCTAAAACAGCAGTAAAAACAATTCAAATGCAGTGCAAGCTAGCACACATGAGTATGTAGCAATGCTAGACAAAACAGTTTAAAAATGCAATTAAATTAAAAATGACTAAAAACAAGTGCAGAAGGAGTCTATTAGGTAGAATGAGTCAAAGAGATGGGACTGGGGGGAGTATCCCAGATCAAATCTACAGTGGGGGTGGGCAACTGCAAAAGCCTCCAAATTTAAACAACAAGACAGGAATAGGGAGGGTGGGTATGGGAAAACCAACACCTTCAGCAGAGATCTGAAAAACTATACAGTGAAGCAAAAATAACAGTGCACAACTCTGAAGTCAGCCAGCAATGATATAAATTAGTCAAACAACAATTACCAGTACACAAC
>NC_056732.1:769703374-769747421 GCF_019279795.1 Protopterus annectens
TCTGGTGTCTGCCTGGGATGACATGCTGGACAAGCCATGCTGCTTCGCAAGGGATGGCTTGCACCTGTCACCGCTGGGCTTCCGGATATTGGCAAAGGCTCTTGCCACCCCCATAGTGCCTTTTTTAGGCAAGGCTCAAATTCTAAACCTACCACCCTAGAACACCAAAAAGGAAAAAAACTAAGGGTAATGCTGCTCAATGCCAGAAGTCTCAATCTCAAGATGCACGCACTCGAGGCCCTTCTCAATATGGAGAACATCGATGTCTGTGCTGTGACGGAAACCTGGTTCAAGGCTCCTGAGAGCACCCCAGCACTAACAGGTTTCACCTCATATCATGCGTTCCGGCCCAAAATCCGGACAACACCAAGAAAGGAGGGGGGGGTGTCCATATTCATAAAGGACACCCACACCTCAAGGTTGGTGGCAACCGACGATGCATCGGAGACCATCCAGGTGCAATTAACCATAGGCAAGACTGCTCTGCAATTTGTAGCATGTTACAGGCCACCCTCTCAAACTCAGGAACCTCACATGGCCTTCCTGAAAACATTGGAGGATAAATGTATCTCCAAACACCATCATACTAGGTGACTTCAACTACCCTAATATAGACTGGGAACACTACTCAAGCCCGAACACTCTAACCCAAAGATTCCTGGAGTTCATAAACTCAAATGCCATGGAACAACTAGTCACCATCCCCACAAGAGGAGAAAACATACTTGATCTCATCATCACGAACATGGGATCAAAATGTTCAACACCGGAAGTATACCCCTCACTGCTGAGATCAGACCATAAACTAATCTCGCTGGAGGTCCTCATCCCGCCCCCACCTGAAACAAAAAAGACCACAGTGAAAAACTTCTCAAAAGCCGATTTCACACTTCTAAAAACTAGTGTGGTCTCCTTTAAGGCCCCTGAGCCAGTGGTAAATATTACTCAAACCGCTGAATCACTTACAAATGCCTTCTACCAGCACCTACAGGACTGCATGGATCAGGCAATCCCAAACAAAACTAAGACTCTCTGTACCAAAGGCAAGCGTCCAGTCTGGTGGACCCCAGCCATAAACAAGCTCTACAACAAAAGGAGGAAGCTACTACAAGATAGAGCAAAATCCTTGAAAGGTAAGACACCTTTGATCATTATAAGTAAAAAAAACTAAGAGCTCTCATAAAATCATCCAAGGCAAATTTTGAGAGAAAAATCACCAAGGACTCTAAAGACAATCATAAGGCCTTCTTTAGCTATGTTAGAAACCTAGGAGGAAACTCACAGATATGCTCAGAATTAGTTCAAAATGATGTGAAAATTACTGAACCTACACACATTGCCAACATACTGGCTGACAGGTTCAGTGCAAACTTCTCCCCTCCCCAAAAGGAGAGATATCTATTCCAGAGGATTGTAGCCCCCCAAACATCTCCAACGCCCAGGTGAGAACTGCCCTCACTAAGGCAAAAAACACAGCATCCATGGGACCGGATGGTGTCCCCGGCTGTGTGCTTCACGAACTCAACGAGGAATTAAACCCACAGTTAGGACAGCTGTTTAATCTTAGCCTCACCTCAGGATACGTACCCAAGGAGTGGCGCACGGCGACTGTGGTCCCACTTCATAAGGGCGGTGCCTCCACAGACCCTGGAAATTATTGCCCCATTAGCTTGACAAGCCTTATCTGCAAAGCCATGGAGAGGATCATAATGGAACTCATAAAGACATAGGGAACTTGCAGACTTTGGATCCAACCCAGTTTGGCTTTGTCAAAGGCAGATTCTGCCTCTTAAACTTGGTTGACTTTTTCGAGACAGTCACCAAGGCCATTGATGAGGGAAAGGCAGTCCATACAGCCTACCTCGACCTGGCAAAGGCCTTTGACACAATACCCCACTCAGGTATCATCGAAAAACTCATCAGCTTGAATGTAAACCCATACATCACAAGATGGGTTGCAAACTGGCTAAGTGACAGAACCCACAGGGTCAGAGTTGCTGGAGCCATGTCAGACTCAAAGCCTGTCACAAGTGGTGTCCCACAGGGCTCAGTCCTGGATCCACTCTTGTTCGGCATCTACTTTTCTGAAGTACAAGCAAACACAGGAGGGTTATGGCTGACAAACTGATGACTGCAAACTGGGCGCCATAGTCGAAAACACATCTGACACAGATATCCTCCAGAAGGGCCTCACAGAAATGGATAACTGGTGCCAGAGCCATGGCCTGAAGTTAAACGCCAAAAAATGCATAGTCATACCCTTCGGGAAAAACAAGGTTACCCCTAGCTACCATATAGGTGGCAATCCACTGAGCACAGAAAAAGTCATCAGGGATCTGGGGACCCAGGTTGACAGTAGCCTTTTGTTTGACACTCATGTTGCTAAAGTAGTTAGGAAAACCTTCTATATCGCCCACCTGATCATGAAGGGATTCACATCTAGATCAAGGGAGGTCATCGTCCCCCTGTACTCATCACTCATTAGACCTATGATTGAGTACAATGCCCCGTTCGGATATCTGACCAGACACCTGCTGCAGCTTGAAAGGCCCCAAAAGTTCCTCACCAAATGGATAAAGGGTCAAAAAATATGTCTTATGCTGCCCGACTGAAAGAACTCCAGCTCTATTCAGTCTCATACCGCTTGCTCAGAGGTGACCTGTGCCTGACATATAAGGCCATGTCAAACCCAGATTTGATGAATATGCTTCACCTCAAAAAATCTAGATCCCTCAGAACCACAAGGGCGGAGACTTAAACCTTGACACGGTTATAAATAGAACGTGCTGGAGGGACAGATTCATCACCCAGAGACTCCCTATGCTGTGGAACAAAATCCCGGTACATGTGAGGCAGAGCACCTCTCTGGCCTTGTTCAAGAGGAATCTTGACCAATGGATGGGAGATCGCAGATATACCCCATGGATTACTTCAGTGTCACTTCTTGACAGAGGCACAGCAAAATGATAGGCATAGTTTTTATTCAAACTAAAGGGGTGGCGAAAGCCACATAACTATGGGCTAGGCTTATAAATGCCCTTGGGCAGATAGCCTAGTATGAACCTATGAACCTATATGTTTGGAAGTAAAGCAAAATTACTCAATTTTGGTGTAATTTTCCTTAAAAATAGTAAACTATGAAGATTCCAACTTACTAATATATATACTTTTATTCCTTTGTAAACTTGTTATTAAATCACAACCTGTTTCAGAGATCTGTTATTTAATGCCATATTACCTGCTAAATCAGCCTTCTGGGCAAAGTCATGAAAATGATTTTGTAAATTTTCATAATGCTTTGTCCTGAAAAGAATGTTGAATAAAATGGGAGCAATATGTAGATGCATGCTTCTGTTATATATGCAATACAAAAGTCTCATGCAATATTTATAGTATCAGTTTTATATTATCATCTTAATGTTACATGCAGATGAAGTAATTGGACAAATAAAAGAAGGCATGATATCCTAGGGTCACAGAAAAGTAATAACATATGTTGAACTGATTACTACATATGAGGCTGAAATTGCGGTGCAGGTAGATAGCTGTACAAGTTGCAGAAGTCAAATTCTCCTTAGTGTCAGTTGCCCAAGATAGTGAACACTGAGGAATATAGCACTTTTCATAGAGAATCAATGTCAGTAAAATGTATGCGTGAGCGCTGGTAGGGATTCCCTTTCTGGAAGACTTTCTGTTTCTTTCAGTTGGTGCAACCATGGTATTGATACATATAAATTCAGGAGTTGTGGGAATTTGCTCCTTTGTAAAAATATTTGCAGGTAACTTTTTCAGTCTTCTGCATTTTGGACATGCTTTGTGTTTCTGATGCTTGTGGATTTGCCATTTGCTATTTTCTGGTTACCTAGCCAAGATATATAGGACAGAAACATTGCTAGTTGTTGCACTGTAGTTAGGATAGAGACTTTCATGCAGAGGATCAAGGTTTTGAGTATGGGTTAAAACAATGCTAATGGGTGAGCTGTTAAGTAAAAGAAAGACTGGTTCACAAGATTTACAGGATTTATTTTAGTTACATGAAAATTTAGTCTCATCTCAAAATAAAATACAGACAGCGGCAGACATAGTGAAATGGTTAGCTTGAATTTCAAACTCTCCTTAACTTATACAAATGGTATAATCATTGGCACAGCCAGTATACAGAAAATAGCTAAAGAGCAACAAGACTAGTGCAAAGCCTATACATTTAGCAATATGATCTGATGTACCTTTTAATTCAGACACCGTATTATTTTTAAATGTTGTGCAAGACGATAAACTTAGTTAATCATTCAAGATAGCAAAACATAATCATTCAAGACAGCAGTTGTATGCAATGAGTACTTAAACACACATAGGGTGCTTCCATCTTTAGTTTTTCCCCAACATGAAGGCTGAGCGTTTGTAATATGGCTCACAAACCAGACTGAATAGTAGACTTTAAAGATACAGAACTCACACACCTAACATTTCACAGCCAAGATGGTTGCTATCTAATCTGTATCACCATGTTAGAACATGAAAAACATCTGAAATGGATGCGATAGAAATTATAATGACTGAACTGCCAGCATAATTTGTGATGGAAGGCAACAGAATTCCAATTAACATAGTCCAAAATCATACTAAATAATTTTATTTGCTAAAATAGCTGGGTCAGAAAAGATGTGGTCAAAAGTGAGTTGGGGCCGGTTATCTGTGCTGTATCATGCTGTACAACTAATAATTTACAAATAGGAAGGCAAAATGCAAGAAGATAAAACAAGAAGAAAATTTAGTTATTAGGAAGAGCAGAAGGTAAAGTAGGCAGTAATTGACTATAAAGAACTTGTACTGAACTGAGTGGAATCTTGTGCGGGATTTATCACACAACTGTAGTTAAAAGAGCTTCATAAGGCTTAATTCTGGAATCAGTCACCATGTGGTATTTTTGTCCCATTATAACAACGGATTGCTAAAAGTTTCAGTATGGTTGACAACAACATAAGAGTATTGTTTAAGCAAGGGAGGGTGGACAAGTCTGTGAAGTATTAATTCAGAGAGAGGGAATAATGAGATAGATATTATTAAATTCAAAACAAGCACTATAGCACTGCAATTCATGTGCATATAAACAGCAAATTATTACCCTACTAAAATAAGTCACAACAAGCAAAAGGCTTTATATTAACTAGCATATAGTATCCCTTAATGTAGACTGCCATTTGTTTTTTGGATTTATAGAGAAAGACATGAAGAAACAGATATAGCAAAAGGACCTCCACTTGTCAAACAGTGATGACATTCACTATAAAGATAAAATGCTTCAGTTATTTGCACTAGTACAATTAATAATAAAAATGCTCATGGTAAAATATATTAATAACACTGAGAAAATGTTAAATTTCTTAGTTACCAATTGTGATGAACAGAAGAGATTGACTAGCAGTTAATAATGATAAAAAATATATATATTTAAACAAAGGATGAAGAGAGTGATGGGGGAGGGCACTGAACAGGTAACTTGGATAGGTGATAGAAAAGTATAAAAAATTGCAGTACTGTTAATATTCTAGCAGTGTATTTGTTAGAAGGTTCAAAAAAGCTAATACAAAGAAAAGGACAAAATCTTAAGAGTAAGATGACGACATACTAAAAACATTGCGAGGAGTTTGTAAAATGTGCAAAACAGTTAAACTGTCAATAATAATTCCTGTATAGGAAGGAGGACACATGAAATAAAACAAAAAGAATTAAGATAGTGATCAAATCGTACAAATATTACTGGACATCTGTGTGACACAGTCATCACTGCAGATAGTATGTTTATGCAGCTCTTCTAGTTATAGCTGACAATGCAACCATATATGTAAATACAAGGAGAGGAGCTGGCTTTTGGCAGCAGAAAATATGATAGGCAGGGCACTAAGACAAGGCTCAGACTGCTTGTATTCTTGAAATTTTCAAACTAGAGCAATTTTATTTCTGTGAAACCATATTTCATTAGCACTCAGTATGAAACTATCTATGGAAAGTAAGATTCCATCTTGATGCGCTAGTGTATAATTACCATCAGTAACCAGCCTTGCTTATTTTTTATATCGGTTCTACTTCTACACCTGTTTTCACATCCTTTGCTTTGGGAGTCATTTCTACTTTTTCTAATTTTAAAGTTAATTTTAATAAGCTTTCCAAATGGTTTTAGTGACCAACTATTATGCTTCATTGGTTTCTTAAGGCCGATTTCTTCTTGAGTGTACCAAGAATATGTCATGGCACATTTCAAGTGTGGAGAGATATCTACATTGTCTGAAGTCCTTACCTTTATATATTGTTCCAAAAACCTGTGCCACATAAGTTTTTTTAAAGCTAAATGGGTGTAGATTTGTCTCACAGGAACCTGCATATTTTTAAAAATTATTTGTATTACTTGATATGCATAACAATGTCTGTTTATTAATGCATACCTTCTTAAATCGGATAACCCTGTTCAGAACTAACCGATTTACTTTTGAGAATTGGAATCTAAAGATTCACTTAGAGTCACAAGTCTGACTATTAATCAGAACTATAAATAAATCGGTAGATCTATTAAATAGCCAACTCAATGCAAACTTACAGAGCAACTGATAATACATATACAGCTGTCTGCATGGCATTAAAGGGAAGAATTGTTATGTTTGGTGAGGAGTTGGCCGGGGGTGGGGGGGGTTGAAGGTAGTGGTATTTTTGCCAACTCTCCTATTCCAGCAGTGAGGGGTGGGGTTTCTGCCAAAGTAGTAGCTCTGACTGGTGGATATGAATGACATTAATCTGCAGTCATGTGCATTATACATAAGACATGAAAACAAGTAAAAAAAAAAAAAAATATATATATATATATATATATATATATATATATATATATATATATATATATATATATATATATATATATATACATATACCTGTCAAGTCATTCAAAAATGTTACGTGTATTTCAGCAGTAGCTATTTCAGGGTAAACTAATATTGTATATAACTCACTGCCTCAGTAAGAAATTTTGCAAGACACTTAAAGGATAGACAGACTATCTCACTTGAGATTAGTAAAAAAAGCATTGTAAAGTATCCCATTCTCCAAGAAATACTCCCTTCTTTAGAACAAATCATTCACACCCAAGGTGTACTCATGTTCCTACACACCCCTCAAGGGGCACATACCCTGGGGCTTCACATGGTCTCTTTAGTCTCTAATTTGCAAAAAAGGGTTACTAATGGCAGACATATTTTTTATGTGGGACAAAACATAAAACACTTTTGTTTCTGTGCTGATCAGCAGTTCTTTATGGTCCTATTACTTTATTTACATTTGATGGAGCATTTTTTAGTTACTTTGTAAACATATACAATAAATCAGTTAATCCATAATATGCCAAAGAAAGCAGCACTACACCTCTAACTATAGCTGACTGGCCTGGCACCCATACTTTTGGGAACAATAGATATAGGTTCATAGGTTCATAGGTGTGTACTAGGCTAATGGTCCTGGACCCTTTACAAACCTAACCCATAGAAGTGCCCTGGCATTATGCCACCTGACATTAGCTCCCAGTGCCTCTATCAAGTAGAGCCACTGGAGTGATCCCTGGGGTGAACTTTCTATTTCCCATCCACACATCAAGATTTCTCTTGAAGAGGGCAAGTGAGGTGCTCTGCTTGACATGTATGGAAAGTCTATTCCAGAGCATGGGTGGTCTCTGAGTTATGAACCTGTCCCTCCAGCATGTTCTGTTGATTGTGGTAATGAGGTTGATGTCTTTGGAGCATGTAGTGTGGAGAGATTTGGATTTCGTTAGATGTAGCATTTCTAACAGACCTGGGTCAGACATGGCTTTGTAAGTCAAGCAGAGATCACCTTTTAGTACATCATATGAGACAGAGAATAGCTGGAGTTTTTTTGAGTCTGTCCATGTAGATCATGTGTTTAAGGCCTAGGATCCTTTTCATGGGGTACTTTTTGTGGTCTTTCCAGCTGTTGCACGTGTCTAGTGAGGTACATGCCAAATGGGGCATTATACTCGATGATTGGCCTAATGAGGGAAGAGCAGAGAGAGATGATGATGACCTCTTACTTCCTGGATGCAAAACCCTTGGTAATGAGATTTGCCACATAGAAGGACTTTCTGACCACAGTGGCAATGTGGTGGTTGAAGGAGAGGTTGCTGTCAACCTGTGTCGCCAGATCTCTTATAACGCCTTCAGTGTTCAGTGGGCTCCCATCGATGTGGTAATTAGTGGGAACTGAGTTTTTCCCAGAGGGGATGACGATGCATTTTTTGGCATTAAGCTTAAGGCCATGATATCAACACCAGTCATTGGTCTCAGCGAGGCCATTCAGTAGGATGTCTACATCACTTAGGGAGTTAATAATGGCTCCCAGCTTGCAGTTGCCTGTGAACTTGTTCAGCCAGAGTCCCTCTGTGTTAGCCTGGACTTCTGAGAAGTAGATGCCAAACATGAGAGTACCCAGGACCAATCCCTGTGGGTTTCCACTCATGACTGGTCAGCAGTCTGACTTGGAATCCACTACTTTCACATGGTGGGTTATATCTGTGAACCAATTGGCAACCCACCTAGTAATATAGGGGTTGATGCCTAGTTTGGTGAGTTTATCAATAATTCCTGAGTGGGAATGGTATCAAAGGCCTTGGCCAGATCAAGGTAGGCTGTATGAACTGCCTTGCCCTCATCCACAGCTCTGGGGACTGACTCAAAGAAGTCAACCAGATTAAGCATGCATCTATCTTTCACAAAACCAAATTGCATTGGGATCTAGAGTTTGGAGATTCCCTATATCCTTGTTAATTATGTCCATGATGATGTGCTCCATAGCCTTACATATCAGACTCATCAGGCTAATGGGGCGATAATTCTCAGGGTCTGTAGTCGCTCCACCTTTATGGAGAGGGATGCTGCAGCAGTGCACCATTCGGTAGGGATAAAGCATGAGGTGAGGCTGTGATTCAACAAGGCACACAGATGTGGTACCAGTTCACTTTGTAGTTCATGTAGAACACATCCAGGGATATTGTCGGATCCCTTGGAAGCTGTATTCTTGGCCTTGGACAATGCAGCTTTAACCTATGCTGCAGTAATGCTGGGTGTCTGACATTCCTCCGGTACTGTGACTGGTCCTTTAGGGGGGAGAGACGGGTATAGTTGGCAATGAATCTGTCAGCCAGTATGTTGGCAATATCTGTTGGATCAGTAAGGAGGCACCATTGTGCAGTAACTCAGAGCAAGTCTGGGTATTGCAGTGGAGATTATTGATATAACTATAGAATGCCTTGCATTTTTTTTTAGTGTCTGCTGCAATTCTGCCTTCATAGCTGGCTTTAGAGGTTTTGATGAGGGATCTCAACTTTTTGTTGAGGCTAATAAGGGAATTTTTCCAGTCTTGGGACTTCACCTTTTTCTGCAACAGTTTCTTCCTTCTGTTGTAGAGTTTATTAATGGCAGGGGACCACTAGATTGCCTTCTTTTTTTTGGAGGAGAGCATCTTAGTTCTGTTGGGTATGGCTAGTTCCATGCATATATGTATATGTTCGTACAGTGCACTGGTGTATGATTCGGCAGTCATGCATCTATTTTCCATTGATATGGGTGCTGTGAAGTTAGCCACCTCTGATTTTAGGAGCCCAAAGTCAGCTTTGAAGACGTTTTTCATGGTGGTTACCTTTGCAGGGGGTGTTGGTGAGATGTGGATTTCCATTGTGATTAGTTTGTGGTCAGATCTAATCAGGGAGGAATTTACTATTATTATAGACCAAAGGTTGCCCATGTTAGTAATAACCAGGTCAAGGATGTTGCTTCCTCTAGTGGAGGTAAGAATGAGCTGGTCCAGGGCATTGCAATTGATGAATTCCAGGAAGCGTTGGGCCAGTGCATTGGTGCTCAAGTAGTTTTCCCAGTTGATGGAGGGGTAGTTGAAGTCTTCTAGTATGAGGATGTTGGGTTGGACCCTAATAGTTTCCAGTGTGCTTAGGAACATGGAGTGAGAGTCTTGGGACATGGTTGGGGACCTCTAGCAGGCTACAACCTGAATTGCCGTCTTACCCAGTGTTAGTTGTACCTGAAGCATCTCAGATGCTTTATGCTTTGCTACTAGTCTGGAGGTGTGCATATCCTTTATGAATATGGAGACACCACCACCTTTGGAGCTTCGTTCCATGTTCTGGGGCCAAAAGGTGTGGAATGAGTTTGGCCTGGTAGTGCAGGGCTGCTTTCTGCTGCTTTAAACCAGGTCTCCGTTACAGCACAAATGTCAATGTTCTCCATTTTGAGGAGTGCTTCAAGCAAGTGCATCTTCAGATTTTAGACTTCTAGCATTGAGCAGCATGACCCTTAGATTGCATTTATTTATAGCTGTTATGGTCATAGTTTGGTCTTTGGAACATCGCCTAAAAAGGCACTATACAGGTGGCAAGAGTCTTAGCCAGTATCTGGAAACCCAGGGGTGACAGATGCAGTCCATCTCTGGCAAAGCATCTAGGTCTGTCAATCATGTCATCCCAAGCAGACAGATACTGGATCACCTTAGAAAGACATCAGAAATTTAGCCAATTGTTGAAGTTAATCATTTTCTGCTTGTACTGTGGTATCCTTCTGGCCAACGGTAGGATGCTGCTTAGGGCTAGTGTCATACGTGCCTGGGCCACATAATCCGAGAGCTCCTCCATGTCTCTTTTCATGTAGTCCAAGGAGGTGTGTCTCAGGTCATTCACACTCACATGGACAGTGACAGATTCATACTTGTACTTGTTGTGGAGTGACCTGAGTGTGTGTGTTATGTGTCGGATTCTGGCATCTGACAGACAGCTGACTGTTACCTTCTCCTTATTCAACCTTGTGAGTGGAACATCAGTGTGCCTCACTATTGAGTCACCTATGATTAATGTATTGTGCAAGCTGTTTTGCCTTAGGGGCTTAGGTTGAGGGGCACACTGTGTAGGTGAGCTATGTGTCTTGTGGTTTGTGCTGTTTTGTGGTTGTCGAGTGCATTTCTGCCTTGGAGGTCTCCACTGTCTGGGTAGATTTCTACTGAGAACATCTGCAAAGGTGGGTGTGTGGTTTGTGTTTTTATGTGAGAGCTGTGATGGTGAGTGTTCTGCTGGGCTATGTGTTGCATGTGGTGTGGTGCAAGTGTTGACCTTCTCCTCTTGACCAGGTATTCCATTCTTGGCTTGACAGTCCATGACATCCAATTTGGATATATAAATGCATCTCTTACAACTCTGAGTGTTGGGAAGTAAGAGGAGAGGGTTGTCTATGTACATGAGGCAGTTGCTACGCTGCCTGTGTACATGACGGAGTTGCTACACTGACATTTTTCATCTGCCATGTCACCCTCTTCACAAGTAACAATCACCCACTATAATGAGACTACCTTAGTAGCTTTCCAAGTCTGCATCTCTGTGAAACAATGAAACTTTTTTTTTTTTTTACTAGAATATCATGTCTCAGTAAAACAGAACTCCTACTTGGTAGTGTTAATGCTTTCAGGCATAAATTTGTAAGGTTTCTCCAAACAGCTTTGGATCATGAAGAACCGCATTACATAATATTTCTAAGCAGCCAGTTCAGGTAAAAGGCCAAGTCTGTAAATGCCTTTTTTTCCAAAAGGCTTCAAAAATTAAAGATCTACTCATATCCACACAGCACTACTTACAAATTACCCAGGTATTAATGTAGGGTACGATACTTTTAGATAATGGAAGAAGCCATTTTCCCATGCATTTTACAAAATAGTTTTCACTCTGCTTTCATTTTAGTTTTCTCCACATTATACAATTCAGCTCTGGTTTCACTGGGATGAAATACTCCATTCTTTTTTTTTTTTCTTCAGGGATAAGTTCAAATGAAGTTAGCCTAGCTCTTCAAATTCAAACATAATGAAATAAATTCTTGAGCTTCAGTGATCCATCTGGTTCCCGGTCTTTCATGTTAATGTTTCATATTGGTACACTAGCAGAATATTTCTTCATACAGACAAAAATATTGGTGAATTAGGCACCTATTTAAGTTGTTAATTTAAGATGAGTTAAAAAATTCTATTTCTTATATAATATCTATTGTTACGGCATAGAGTGCCTCCCTAGTGTTGTCACCGAAGAGTGACAGATTTAAATCTTTTCAGTCATACTTATGCTGTTACAGCTTTCATCAAATGCTGCACAGTCTTCAAGATTAAGTAATGTACATTAATAAACTGCAAATTGACTATTGATTTTCACTGAATCAAATGCAATTTTCAGAGTCTGACATTAACGTTCTAAAAATGGAAGCACATTTTCAGATACAAAGCTGGCAAGGAAACAAAATGCAGTTAAGGGACAGGTTTAAAAATATTGTTAAAATTAATGATATTCTGAAACTCCTCATGTTACTAAAAGTTAATGTGACAATTAACTCCTTCTTAGATGGGAAAATTGAATATCCTTATAGCATTATGACAGGGACATTTCTGTTGTAGTCCTGTTTTTTAAGCTATAGATGTTGTACTGAATCACATTAATATGCTTCTTCTAAATGCCAAGTAGTAGAGTTCAAGTTCTTAGACAAAGTAGACATGTATTTTTTTCTTTTTTATTTATGACCACTTTTGTTTAATATAAGTTGACATTACATTTCATGTAGCGCAAGACAGAAAATGAATGTTATAAGGAAGAATAAGCCATGTTACAAAACTCATAAATGTCAAGGCAGCTCAACTGAATATGTTGATAGGATTAACTTGTCCTTTGCTGTAAATTTTATGTGGAATATGACACACTACAAGAATAAGTTGAGACAGTATAACAACTTCTAACAGACACATTTCCTTGTTAGTACTGAACATACCTCATCTTTTGTTCGTCAGTCATAATTCTCTTGGCTAACACTGCAGGAATTATTATTTATGGCTTCTTGCACCAGTCAAGATGTAAAATGATGTTTGCTGAACTGCTGTATTCACTTCTGTACAAATGCCAGACAGTAATGTCAGCACATGTAAGGATAGTTTAAAGAAAAAAGTGCTTAAATGTGTTGCTCCTCTTTTTAAATGGCAAGACGTCAGATGTGTTTTCAGCTGCTTATATATGCAGTCTGCATTTGTGTTTGGCATTTTAACTGTCTTCATATCTATTTTAGTGACAGCCCATTTCATCTGTAATAAACATAATGTGACACTGCTGTCATAATATCTACTCATGTGCATGACTGAACAGCAGGTCACATTCTGTAAATACACTTCAGTGTAGAAAAGGCCTTTATTTGTAAAAAAAAGAGCACAAAACAGTGTGTACTTTATACAGAAAATATATCTACCAGCAAATTGGGCTGTTGATTGTGATGGCAAGTTAGTAAAACCTAGATAACCAAACACCAAGCAACTGCTATTTTTACCAGTTTATATCTGACAACTTTCCTATGCAAGTGCTGTGTATGCACTAATGTCTTTTTTGCATTGTAACATGGTACAGAATAGGAACTAAGGGATGTCTGCTATCACCTGCCTGAGAAATAAATGCACTATATGCATTTTTATACCACACTAAGACTCCTTCTAATTGGCTATGAACTGAACTCCCCTACACTATTTCCAGAGATTATTTTTGCTCCTCAACAAATGGCGCAATGACAGCACCTTAAAGACTTCCCCATGTAAGAGAAAATGGGACAGAATCTTTGGAAGGTGGTCCTGTAGAGTTCCAAAACTTCATACTATGATAAGCCATCATTTTGACCTCCCTTATGGAGTTGCAACATAAAACAACCTCAGATGCGTGCATGATGGGTACCTTTCACCATTTTAGAATACTACTTGTCTTGCTTGGTTTCATCATCTACATGAGGAGCCCCACAAGCAGTATGTCCCCCTTGATCTCCCCCCATGATAGTAAAATTGACTGATGATACCTTCACATTTTCTCTCATTTCCAGCAATTCAAGTTCACTCACAAATGGTACTCGTTAATTTAATGTGGATGCTTGCCTTGTCTCTGGCACATGGCGTAATTTTGACCTAAGCGCATATATATATATATATATATATATATATATATATATATATATATATATATATATATATATATATATATATATATCCCTATCTTAAGCATTTAGACATTTGCTTTTTCACTGTGTACACCTTTATTGTATGTAGTACACAAACTTGATGTTTTATATGTGTAGATATCTTCACATTGTATTTTCTTGCCTCAGATTAAAACTCTTACTTGAAATGTTTGTGTCTTTTGTGTTTTGCTATTTGCCTATGGCCCTGCTAGTGGCTAAAAAGAGTCAACTAATCAGCCTGATCAGCTTGTTAGCAAATGTAAAAATAAATTAACTACAAAATAAGTAAAGTAGTGTAAATCACACTCCACAGTTTTTTATTGAAAAATGAGTTTGATGAATGCCAGTCCATCACCTAAGTGGGAGTTTACTTGCAGGCAACTCTTCATGCATCCTTGTGTTTATAGACCAGTTTAGTTTAACTCGGGTAACAAGAGTTGTCATTAAGTTCAAATATCTTACTGGTAATCATCCTGATATGCAATAACTCCAAAATATTAGATATTCCCCCGGATTCAGCAAGCTCTGCACAGTGTGCAAGAATAGTGCAGGAGCTGCTGGAGGCAATATGGCTACCATGAGATCCAGGAATAAGCTTTAGGGACGTGTATGAGCGCTCCTGCACTATTCCTGCACAGACACAACTCCTGTATGCAAATGACCCCATTTGCAGGTGAAAACCATGCAAATGAGGTGAATTTGCAATCCAGGAAGCTGTCAGCCAGCCATGCAGGACTAGTGTAGTGTGCTGAAATGTACTCAGTTAGTAACCGAGTACATTTTTGCAAACTACAAAACTGAGCCATGACAGCTCCAAATAAAGTGTGTATATTATGGGAAACCATGCCAATGGCCAAATATATGCCCGTTGGCATGGAAAACAGTTTCAAAAATAAAAAAAAAATGTTTTTTTTTTTTTAGCTGATTTCAGCTGTTAAAGCATAAGGCTGTGGCACACAAATGGGATTGAGCTAAAAATATAAAAAATAACCTGAAATAAGCATTCTAACCAAAATCACTATTTTGCCATTATACTCAATGGCAGGCAGAAGACAATGTGGCCAGTGAATAGTGGTTGCTAAGGGGGGAGGCTCAGTGTGGGACCTGTAACTATGAATTAGCAGGCAATCCTATGCAAACGAGAGGAATGATACTGAATCCCAGATTTCCCCTCAATGCTAGCCAGTATCCAACTGTGTAAGTGCAGGAATAGCATGGATCAAGCCTAAGAGTTAGCTGACATCATGGGGGGGTGTCAGGCATACTGTAAGCAGACTGGAGCCCTGTGGCTCGTGTCTGCCCTTAACTTAGCAGAGCTAATCAAGGGGGGGTGTCTGAGGCTACCTAGCACTCTTTACATTGCCTAAGCTGGTGTGTGCACAACGCACCAGGTTTTAAAGGGGGAAAAAAAGTAAACCAGGAAATAGCAGGTCTGTGCACATTTGAGCACTGTGTCTGTGCTGCGTGCCCCCAGGCTTAAACAGGAAGGCAATGGGAAGGGAAACAGCAGTAGGAAGGTAATCAAGAAGAACTAGATGCATCAGAATCAGCCAATTTCAAAGGCAGCAGCCCAACCCAGCCCAGAACACTACTATAAACTATGCAAACACCTTACCCTCTGTTTTTTCCCACATACTCTACACCACCGGTGTATACAAGTGGGGAAATTTTAACAAACAAAAACAACAAAATGATAGGGCTGCAGTAGCTATCATACATCAACATGTGGAAGAGGCTGAGGGTGGTGAGGATGAGAATGCTGTTGACCATCCCACAGTAAGGAGATGGAGAAGAGTGTACAGACCCTGGATAACCTATCAGGGGCTACATGAGCTGGAGACAGTGGAGCGCTATAGGGTGGACAGGGAACTCCTACAGCAAATTGTTGAGATGTGCCGGCCATGCCTGACATACAGAACTAACAGAGGGGAACCCTTCCCAGTGGATACCAAGGTATGAGTAGCCCTAGCCACAGGTACCTTCCAAAGGCCAACTGGGGATATCATGGGGATCTCACAGGCATCAGCATCCAGGGTACTCCACCAGTTTCTGGATGCCATGTCAGCACATGCTGGTGAGCACGTATATTTCCCCAACACCCGTGAGGCATTGGCCAGCAATATGCGTCTCTTTCACCAAATAGCAGAATACACTGAGGTAGTGGGTTCTATAGACTGCAGGCACATATGCATCAAAGCACCACCCAGTGAGCTTGGTAGGGTCTAAATCAACCGCAAGGGCTTCCCATCTGTCAAATGCCAGGTTGTGTGCAATGCCCAGGGCATTGTAATGAATGTGTGTGCTGGCTGCCCTGAAAGCTGTCATGACTCCCACATCTGGCATCTGATGCAGCTGTATCAGAGATTTGCCAATGAGGACATTCCTAACAGTCATCTAGTGGGGGATGCTGGTTATGCACTGGAGCTGTAGCTGATGACACCCATCAGATATGCACACTCACCCGAACAAGAACTCCAAAATGAAGCCTGGACACATCCGGTGGAGCCTTGCAGTACTCACCAGCTACATGTACTCAAATTGTCATTGTATGTGCCATGCTACACAATATGATCCTGCGGAAACAGCTTCAGCAGGAATAGCATGGGGTGGGGCCACACAGCCCCCCACAATTGCCAAGGCCTGCACAGGCACAGAGTGACTCAGAGGAGGAACAACCTGAGCCTGCCCTAGTAGGCAGAAGGAGGTGCGCCCAGTATGCCCTGGCCTTGGTAAAGAGGCAACGCATAGCACATACACTGACACAGTAGGGACCCAGGGAATGACACCTCTCTCTGACTCGCATATACAGTAAAAGGAATGCCAAACATGACACTGCCTGTGCTCAACCATGTTTAGGGAGTGTACTATATGCATCTGACATAGGCAGCCCTCCAGTACCGTCCTCAATACTGGCACAGCCACAAGGTAAGTCACTCTTCCTACCAAACACTGAATGGAGTAGTGTGTGTTGTTACTTGTATCTATGGTATGGATGTGAGCATGCAAGGGAATACGGTGGCTGAATGCAATGCCAGCAGATAGTAGACACCAATAGTGGCAGCATGAGATCTGTAACAAATACTGGTGTCACCATAGTAGCCAGTACTACACATGGTGACAAAACCCACTGCAGGAAATGTGCTGGGCCACATGTGTGTCCATATGACAAACACATGCCAGTCAGGGTGGCTCACATACCGAAGAACAGTCTCAGCCAGCAGGACAGGTGTAAACAAACACAAACAAAGGCTGTGCTAAGGCCTCTGAATGATGACTATGGGTACCCCCTCAGGCCTACACAGACAGAAAACAACAGGTCAGGCAGTGGGATGTTAGTTCTGAAGGGTAAGAAGTCAGAAACTGATATGTAGGTCAATCAAACCTAAGACCTGTAGTACACTGATATGTCTCTAGGCAGCATGATAGGTTAGAATACAGAATGAAATGGAGCACCTGACATACCAGTATAGTCATAGCAAATGTGTACAAGTGTCAGATGTGCCCCCCAATCCTATGTAGAAATGTAGTAACAGTCAGGTGTGCCCCCATTCCTATGTAAACATGTAGTAACACACAGGTGTGCCCCCCCCCAATCCTATGTAGAAATGTAGTAACAGTCAGGTGTGCCCCCCCAATCCTATGTAGAAATGTAGTAACAGTCAGGTGTGCCCACCCCCAGTCCTATGTAGAGGTGTGCCCCCCCCAGTCCTATGTAGAAATGTAGTAGCATGTATGTGTAGGTATAATACCAGTGCAGCACAGATTATCTGAGTTGGCCAAGGTAGCAGAATAGATTGTAGCATTTGTACAATATGAAGGTATGTGTGTGTTAGGTGTGTGTTTCATATTGTGTAAGAGTGGTCAGTATGTATGCATGGTGAGGTTTGTCCTGGTGGCCATTGCCCAGTACTGCCAATGACAGGGCCAAGTCCTCACAACTACAGTGCCAAACACAATGCACCCCAGTATAACACATTCTAGCAGTAAGCCATTGTAAATGTATGGAGGTAATATGTGTCACCATATGAAAGATGGACATGGCATGACTGTTGGGCCAGATATACAAGCAGCACACAGGGGAAAGTACCCCAGACAGACAGTGTATATAATGTGTAACCATTAAATGGACACACCCTTGGAACTGTACATACAGGCTTGCAGCACATTATCTGGGCTTGTAATAGGGAATGTCGATGTTGTCTGGCCAAACACTCGCAGACCACAAAGGTCATAGGAATGATGTACTGAGAAACAGCTGATGTCCCTGCAGAAGCCAGCATATGTGGAATGCCCCGTGCATATCTGTGAGTCAGATGCAAGTAGTGTCCATAGCACGCATGCACCCAGCTCACCCAACCACCACCCACAGGTATCTCTCCAGTCTTATCCCTGCTGTTGGGAATGGGTACAATATGACCCTCACCTGTGTATGGCAATAGCGTAAGAATTCAGCATGCAGTGCAGGTATGTCCCTAGCTGAAAGCAGCACCCTTCCAGCATCCACATCACTGGATCAATACTGACAGAAAGTATTGTCATGAACACCCAGCACACCTACCCAGTCACCCCAGGAGAATATAATGTATTGCATTATGGGACTGTAGGACTGACAGAATGCAATGGCCTGCTACAGCTGGCCTGCATCACTACCAAATGGCCTACAGTCCTCTGCCAAAGGCCTGTGTCTCACACATACTGCCAATGTGTGTTATGTCATGGACTCCCAAATAACAACATAACACATTCCGCAGAACCCATATGCAAGGCCATGTGGACAAACTACAGTAACATGTCCACCATGTTCCACTGCATGAACTGTGGATCAACACCAATATTTCGCTGTGATGAGGTGATAACTATAGGGAAAGTATCAGAAAATGTTTGCATAATGTATGGAAGAGGATAGAATAATGGGGGTGGGGGGGGTGGGAGCATGGGGAGCATGGAGTGTGCAAAGTCCGAAACAGACCTGTGTGCGCATACTATCCCTGGCTGCAAACACAAGAATGGGTGGCTACAAACCTGCTCATAAACCACAATAGGGGTAATGTCCTGACTTATGACCCCTGCCTCTGGGTAACCTGTGTGAATCTGTACAGCTGTGAGGTATTGCCGCAGCAAGATAAGGCCATACTGTCATGTCGATGGATATACAAGTATGGGATCTTCTGCCACCACTGGACCAAGGTGCTGAACCAGTTACACGGACCCAGCAGCAGGTGTCTGCAGCTCCCCCTCCAGAATGGCATTAGTTTGCAGGAATATGTAGGAATTTGACCCCAATACTGGACACAGCTGCATTCACCTTGTGTTCCCCCAGGACATCATTGCGAGCAAAAATATCTACCTGACAGTACTTGATGACATAAAACATTACAGTGTATAACAGTATACATGTCTGAATATCACTGCTAACACCAGGACCATGTAGAAGAAGCAGCACAGACACAATTACCTACAGTACCCATTATCCCCTGCCCAGTTTGACCCCATATTGTCAACTGATGTACAGATATCCTGCAGAAACAGTTTGCTAGCTGTAGGTGTAGAACATAAAAGTCTGCACTGGAGTACAATATACCTGGAATGGATTCACACATTCAATACAGAAGGTCATACTGGGCATGATCACACACTTAAAGAAATGAAGCCCATGACTGGCAACAACAGTGGACCATACATATCTGATAGTTGCATATGTTAGTGCATACACTCCTCAGTATACACCAGTCATGCACACATTGGATAGGAGCACACACATATATCCAAGACAACACACTATAATATGCCAAAAGTACACATACATAAATGTGTGGAAGAGAGTGACAGTGACAGAGTCTTCCATCATGAGGCCTGTTCCACCCAGCACACAGCCAAAGAGCTACAACCACATGATGTGTAAATGTCACTCACCGTAGACATTTGCCTCTGGAATCCCTCAGCATTATAGACTCTGTGATGCTAGTGCTAACTGTGCAACATGACTGTACAAGGCAGTAATCATCTAGCAGTTGTATACACGTACCTGTGGAATATAAACCTTTGTGTGCCTGAGTTTGGTGTGTCTGCCTCTAGGTGAATAGTTTATGGCTCATGCACACACACTGCCCTCCCCATTGCCCTACTATGGCAAGATAAACTAGTTAAGTACGAGTTTTAATCCCAGATGTGGCAACTGCATATGTGTGTGTGTGTGTGTGTGTGTGTGTGTGTGTGTGTGTGTGTGTGTGTGTGTGTGTGTGTGTGTGTGTGTCTGTGTCTGTGTAGGGATGAATGCTTTTTAGTCTAGTTACACTCACTACAATTTAAATGCCCTACTTTGGCATGCCTGCTGATGTCATTCACTTTGAAATACACCTTTGGGGAAGAAGTAGCATAGTAATCTCTGTGGTGCATCCTATAATTGCTTAATGCTGTAGTGTGATAAACTAGTTAGGTAGGAGTTCTATTCCCAGACATTGCAAGTGTGGATGTGTGTGTGTGTGTGTGTGTGTGTTAGTTTGTTTCTGTATGGAGCAATGCTTTTGAGGCCATTCACAGTCACTACAACCTCCAGTGCCCTTCTTTGGCAAGCCTGCTGATGTCATTCACTTTGAGATACACCTTTGGGGATATAGTAGCCCAGTAATCTCTGTGGCATGTTCTATAACTGCATAATACTGTAGTGCGATAAGCTAGTTAGGTAGAAGTTCTATTCCCAGACATGGCAAGTCTGGATGTTTGTGTGTGTGTTAGTTTTTCTGTGTAAGAAGCAATGCTTTTGAGGCCATTCACAGTCACTACAACCTCCAGTGCCCTTCTTTAGCAAGCCTGCTCATGTCATTCACTTTGAAATACACCTTTGGGGTGGAGTAACCAAGTAATCTCTGTGGCACGTCCTATAACTGTGTAATGCTATAGTGTGGTAAACTAGTTAGGTAGGAGTTCTAATCCCAGATGTGGCAACTGTGTATTTGTGTAGCGATCAATGCTTTTTAGGCTAGTCACACTCACTACAATTTCAAATGCCCTACTTTGACATGCCTGCTGATGTCATTCACCTTGAAATACACCTTTGGGAAAGGAGTAGCCCAGTAATCTCTGTGACATGTCCTATAACTTTGTAATGCTATAGTGTGATAAACTAACTAGGTAGGAGTTCTATTCCCAGACATGGCAAGTGTGGATGTTTGTGTTTGTTTGTCTGTGTAGAGAGCAATGCTTTTGAGGCCATTCACAGTCACTACAACCTCCATTGTCCTTCTTTGACAAGCCTGCTGATGTCATTCCCTTTGAAATACACATTTGGGGAAGCTGTAGCCAAGTAATCTCCGTGGTGTGTCCTGTAACTGCGTAATGCTGTAGTGGTATAAACTCGTTTGGTCGGATTTCTTTTCTCAAGTGTGGCTGTTTGTTTGTCTGTGTAGAGAGCAATGCTTTTGAGGCCATTCACAGTCACTACAACCTCCATTGTCCATCTTTGGCAAGCCTGCTGATGTCATTCACTTTGAAATACACCTTTGGGGAAGGAGTAGTCCAGTAATCTCGGTGGTGCATCCTATAAATGTGTAATGGCGTAGCATGACAAACTAGTTAGGTAGGAGTTCCAATGCCAGACATGGCAACTGCGAGTCTTGGTGTGTGTGTGCCTGTGTTTGTCATTCGTATCCTGTGTGGAGGTAACTGTGAATGTGTAACAACTGAACTTTTTGAGGAGCAGGTTTTGCAAATTTCTTATAATGTTGGGCCTATTATATGTCACAATGTCCACTTTACAAGGTAACAGATATCAAATAGCCGAGATGGCTGCGGTTGCCAATCCATACCTCTACATGTGACATCAAGACCTGGCGAACAAATTAAGCAACCCTTGTATTACTCAGATAACACTCCCTACCAATGTCTCAAACACAATCACACTTGCCTAGGCAAAACCCCCTTTGTTAGTAGTACCCTGCATATTTCCCACAGATAGTAACCATGGTGTGATTTCAGTGGACTACAGAGGGCATGGCACCCTGTCCCATCACTACAATAGGCACATGATTGCAGACAGTGCTCCTTCACTATGTTCCATTCTGGACTCCTGCAACAACTGTAGTGCCATCAAATGTGACCCACAAAGGACATACCATGCCTTAAACACATGCCCTGTATGGACAGATGCCACTGACACCAGGGAATACCTGTATCATGCTATCAATGTAGGTGTAGGGTCAACCTGTTGTCCATTACCAGTTCTCGCCACATGACGCCAGGACTGGCACATCTGATGATAACAATCTGTGTACACAACATGGGCCAGACACCCCAGGTACAGTTCCACATGTAACTGAACATGCATGTGGGACATATGCACATCCCAGACACCATCCATGTCATGGACTATAGAACAAATACATGGCAAGCATTGCACAGCACTGGCAACACACAATAGTAACATAGATGACTGGATGGTGAATACAATACCCACCTGTGTGGGCCAATCCAGACACTACACCCCTGAGCCACACTGCAGACCATTGTCATGTGCCTGATGCCAAGGTATACACTTCACCTAGCCTTGTACAGCCTTCTGGCACAGTCAACCACTACACACCTGTGAAGCAATGCACTCATGCATGTCAGTACTGGCACCCTGTGTCTGTGTGTGTGGAGTATGATGCTTTTGACCCCATTCACACTCACTACAACCACCATTGGCCTACTGAAGCATGCCATCTGATGTCAGACACCTTCACATACTCTTTTCCCATATATCATCCGGGTAACCCCTGTGGTGCATGTGATACCTGCATATTACTGTATTGTGGCAAACTAGCTAGTTAGGAAGTCTATTCCTGACACTGCCAACTATGTTAATGTGTGTGAGTCTCTGAGAGAGTGTGGCTGTGTTGACATTGACACCTGTTCATGTGGACAGGCACGTGTACTACACCTACCTTATCGCTCAAATATCATTGTTGCAGATGTCACTCATCATCAGATATACCTTTGGACAGCTCCCCAACATGTAAGCTATGTGGCGCATGCAATAACTACATAGACATGTGATAGCAATACATAGTCAGTCAGGGGATTGAAACCCTCTACTGGTAGGTGTGTGACACAAACATGCGTAGGTTTTACTCTCCCACCCTCTCTCTGACTTACTTTGTCTCTGTCTATCTCTATCACTCCCTCTCTGGTGGATGTGCAGAAGTACACCTGCTTTGCTTAGGCAGCAGCTTGTGTTTTGTAAGTGATGCTCATGATCAGCTGATGGCCTCTGCATGAATTGCAGTTCCCCTCTAGCTGATTGCATATGGAACAGCTATGGTAACATTCCGATAGCCAATTGCATGGAAATACACTCCAATATCTAGGAACATCATGTGGGTGTTGGGCCTTTACTTTCACTGTGAGCAGGACCTCAATTTGGTGTTTGGCAAACAGCATCACAGATGGTATTGTGATTTAGCTCTAACAACATACACTGTGGAGACAGGCCAACAGACAGGAGAATGATGTGCCAGACATGAGTACAGAATGTAAGTGTTGCTCTTCTGCATTTAGAGTAATGTCTGTTTAACAGGGTGTGTGTGTGGATATGGCTGGTCTACATGATTTAATACCTGTAATGACAGTGTTATATGTTTGAGGAAACTCCTGCCTGTAGAAGTATCTGCAGACTGGGCAGTGTGTGGAGCCTTATGTTTCTTGTGTTACTCACAGAACACCTACCTTAGAACTGCAGAAGCATAGTGTGAGGACTGCAGTCAGTACATGGTCACAGCCATGAGGGTTACTGACTTCATATCCCTCATAGGACATACGTCACAACAAACCCTGGTATCACAGTAAATGTATGAGGTTATCACAGCAACATGCCAATATTGGCCCGGTGTTTGTAGGTCCAGCCACAAGTCTGTCAACCTTTGTACATATGTCATGCAGTAAGAGGTGCATATCTTCTGTATACCATTATTTATTGAATGAAGGTCAGCCGGACTAAGATGGAATATATGTGTGTGAATGAAAGGGAGGATAGAGGAATGGTGAGGATTCAGGGAGTATAGTTGGGGAAGGTGGATGAGTTTAAATACTTAGGATCAACAGTTCAGAGTAATGGCGAGTGTGGAAGAGTGGTGAAGAGAGTACAGGCAGGGTGGAGTGGATGGAGAAGAGTGTCAGGCGTGATTTGTGACAAACGAGTACCAGTAAGAGTGAAAGGGAAGGTCTATAAAAGGGTAGTGAGACCAGCTATGTTATATGGGTTGGAGACAGTAGCATTGAGAAAAAGGCAGGAGTCAGTGCTGGATGTGGCAGAGTTAAAGATGTTAAGATTTGCACTGGGTGTGATGAGGGTAGACAGGATTAGGAATAAGTATATTAGAGGTTAGCCAAGGTTGGACAGTATGGAGACAAAGCCAGAGGGGCGAGATTGCATTGGTTTGGACATGTGCTGAGGAGGGATGCTGGGTATATTGGGAAAAGGATGCTAAGGATGAAGCTGCCAGGTAAGAGGAAAAGAAAAGGCCTAAGATAAGGTTTATGGATGTGGTTAGAGAGGACATGCAGGTGGTTGGTGTGACAGAGCAAGATGCAGAGGACAGGAAGAAATGGAAACAGGTGATCCGCTGTGGCGACCCCTAACCGGGAAAAGCCGAAAGAAGAAGAAGATTGATATCAGACTGCTAGACATGTTATGTATAGTAGGGGTTATTTCTGAGGACATAACCTGGGCATTCTGCGGTTGTGTGTACAGTACTGGGGACTGTGTACTTATGGTGATAGTCAACAGTATGTCTATTGCGCATACGTACCTTGGGCTGTGCACAGACTGTGGTAGATACCATTGTTCTTGGTCCTGTTCTGTCTGATGTTACATGCTGCTCCAGTGTATGGTGCCCTATTGGCTCACATGTCTGTAGGGCCAAACACACATGTGTCCCATACCACAGACAGGTATCGAACCACACTGTGTCCTGACCCAGTTTATGTAGTGTTAGTGTGTGAGTGGCTCATATGAGGACGGTGTTTATCAGACAGTCCATATAGTGTCATATTAAGTTTGCATACCATATGTGGCTGTAGCTGTGTTCACATTGGTTGTGGGCATGCACTTTCTCACAGGTGTCTGTTACTCTGTGTTGTGACATGCATGTAGAGCCTACTATATTTGCAGGTACATGTGTATTCCCCCATACAAAATGTAGTCCAGTGTTGTGGCAGTCTGCCTGTAGTTTAAACAGTGCTTTGTGACATGCCTAGCAGCTTAGTGTAATTACCCAGTGTGCTGTTATGTTCAGTTATTTGCAAGACATACTGCTGCCATGCCACCATAACTGTTGTGTATTTCTGACAAAGCAGTGGGATTCTGTACAGATGTATGTTACTAACTACTGGGTAGTATGTGGCCACGTGACCTCTGCACCACCAGATATTATGTCAGGAAAGACTGGCGTGTGTGAATGCATAAACTGTGTGGGCATATGTAGCCCAGTATTTATGTGATATACCCATGTACATGGCTGTTAACATCCAGATTATCAGCTGTGGTCCACATGTCTTGCAAGAAGGGGATCTGTGTACACCTCTGGACTGACCACAGAGTGCCAAACTGTCCACATATATCGGTCATATTTCTGCTGTAGTCCATAGGATCATTACTATGCTAGCAGTGGTACTGTACTATGATGTCCATAGGATGTCTGTCAGTAGCCAATGGTGTACATGTCCATAGCAGATGTGACCTCCCACACACAACATGTCTGTTAAGACAACCCCTGTTACAGTAGCAAAAGTCTACATAAATACCTGCAATACATACATGACATCCCCTTGCACTAAGACGTTGGGACTATTGGAGCCGAGATAGGACTCCACTCCATGTTCTGGACATATGGTAAACATATATATATATGTATATTCATATATTTATAGAAATATATACACATACACATATCTACATACATATATATATATATATATATATATATATATACAGAGAGATCTAAATATGGTCATATATACAATCCACTATACAGATCTGTAGAAATACACATATATGAATATATATGTGTATGTACATGTAGACATATATCTACATATGTATATGTTTATGTCCTTATCCTTGTTATGTGTAAACATCACAGTTGTGAATACCTTCCCAGATGTAGCTCACTGTGTGTATCTGAGATGTGTATATTTATATATAATAACATATATGAACATATGTGATGCAACAGTAATATCAATAACAAGTACTACACAACTGTGGAAGTCAAAGCAATTGTTCAATATTATTCAATATGTGTACTGACAGATATATTGGAAAAACAACAACTGTTTTCACAGCTGTCATGGGGTAGTGGTTAACTGTTGTGACTATAGTGTACAGGGTCTTGTGTATTTTACTGCTGGACAGAACAAGGGCTGTTGGATACAGAGTGGTTAAGGCAGTTTTGAGCAGATCTAAATGCATTTGTGCAGGTTTGCATGAAGCTAAGCAGTGCTAAGGTATGGTTAAACATACGGGCACTTACACCATGTAGGCTTCGCTTACCAGTGTGCAAATGTGCTTATCTTTAATATTGCAACAATGCCCTATTAACCAGTGCTCACATCCCAGTATGACAATATAGCAGGGTAATGACATCTGTAATAAGTGTATGCAATGTCATGTACATAACATGTGTCTATGTGCTGTCATTACAGTAGCAAGGGGTGTGAGTGTCATGTCTGGGACACTCAAGTATATAAGGCCTGTACAGCACTCTTATCCATGTAAATGTGTTACATACAAGAGTAGTAACCCAGGTTACGTGCTGTCACCCTGGCATGTAGTGTATCATGGCAGTACTACTGTTGACAGTGCTTTCCCAGGCATGAGTAGATTGCTAAAGGTAGTACTGACAACAACCACCACTGCAGGCATAGTTGGACTGTGAGGCCTCACTGTCATGTTCCTGGTGTGTGAACTGTGTCACAGTATATATCCCCTACTGAATAATGATTTGACATGTGGGAAGTAATTGTAGACTACTGGCTGTCAGATGTTGTCGAGCTGTCGCCACATTCATCCTACTGCATAGCTACTTGCCAAGATGATGTCTGTCAGTCCCTGTACAGATGTGCAGATGGTAGGTATCCAGTTTGGGTACATACAGGCAACCTATGCTTGACTGACACTGACATGTCTGCCCAGCTGTGTTATAACTGGCACATATAGGAGACAACGCCCTGTACGCACCACATGCCACGGGTACCTCCACTACACTACTGCAGTCAACAGAACATGCTTGGGTACAGGTCTCCATCACAAACACTAACCATGTGTTGTAATACATGTTGCATACATGTCAACTGGATCACCTCAGTGGCCATTTGCAGGAGGCACCCAGAGGATTGTCTGATGCATGTCACTCTCACCTTGAGGGTCAACACAGTGGTGTCTGTCGATAGATTGCCTGCTGGCACATGGCAGGTGGCATGATACCACTATACGCACATCCCTACACTTCCCATCTCGCCATGGACAATAGACAGGTACACACTATGACCACCTGCAGTGATGCACCCCAGTACTGATAAATGTATACATGTGCATTACTGAGGATAGCAGTGTCTGTGTGTTAGTACACCTGTAGTTGTGAATACCATGAGGGCCTTCACACCCACCACAACACCCATTGCCATAGTAAGGTGTGGCTGCTGCTGTACTGGACATTACATGTACCCTGTTATGCTCTTCTCCCTAAGGGCTACATGAGCCTTGCAGTACCAGCACAACAGTGTTGCATAAATGGGTCGATAGGCATGGGATACCCATTCATTTCTGGCAAGTGTGTGTATGTGTGCATGTCTGTATATCTGTAGGGTACAGCATTCCGAGGCCACATATACTTATTACAATATGCATTGCCACACAGTATTACGGATGGTGTTGTTGCTGCCCATAGGTGAGGCATGACAATGCAACAGCCTACTATGCCTGTGGCATGTGCATTGGATGCAGATCCCTGTAGTACCACTGTTGGGATGTACAATGGGTTGTATCACAGTTGTGGGCAATGTGCGATGGTGGGTATGTCAAAGTGACATCATGGATTGCAGTGAGTACAATATCCACTGTGGGATGTGGGTGCTGTGTACACTGTCATTACGCCATGGTACACCTGGTATATGTCCCATGTACCACTGTATGGTGACCACTGTCACCATCAACCATACAGGTAACTGATACCACAATCCAGCCCAGTTATGCATGTGCTGTGTGCTGCCTACCTGTAACACATTGGGCACACTGACAAGTTAGTTAGCACCAATAGGCCTAGGTCTATCGGATGTGTGTCTGCCTGTTATATGTCTGTTAATGTGTATATGATGGTATGTCACACTATGTATTGTCCATATACAAACATTGCATCCCCCATTACCATACTGTACATGTCTGGGGATGTTCTGCATGTAACATGTAACCTGGAACACACCTCACCCTAAACTCTGTGTGGTGTGTGCAATGAAAGTCACACACTTCAGTAGCACTACATAACTAGGTATGGGGTCTAGTCCCAGTGATGCCAAGTAAGAGTGTGAGTGTATATGGATGGATCTACATCAGGCTGCTGATTATACATGTCCCAGTGGGTCAGCTGTCCATGTAGCACAGGGAGTAACTGTTATAAAAACCTGTGATATGTGTTCAACTTTACCCAGGATATGTCACAGCCATGGTGTCACTACAGTACCATACCCCTTGTGGAATATGACTGCAGACCATCCTCCTGCTGACACATGTACACCTACAACACAAATGGATAACATTGTGGAGACCACAATCACTCAGTGTTACTAACAGCTATAATGCATCATGGCTGGACAGCTACACTACCTGACATGTATGCATTAAACATTACTCCTGACAACATGTTACACAGCTGTACATTGGTACACTTTAGTACAGTCACTGTGTGCATCAGAACCATGTGAGCCTATCCCTGCATCGATGTTATGGATGACAGGGATGCGGCACAGGTATCATCATATGCATAGGGTGTGTTTTTGGTTTGCCAGAGACTGAGGCTGGGCCATACATTTGACACCATGTGTGTGGATGAGGAGTGTAATTAGCTGAAATGGATGTAGTGATGTGGTGTGTGTAGGTATGGGGTTGCCCTATGTATGTTCGTATAGTGTGTGGGTATCGCTGCTCCACGTTCTTTAATATAAATTTATAGGTATGGATGAATTCTAAAAAATCTGTACTCTTATTGAACATGTTTACAATATCTATTGCTGATTTTTCATCTCCATGAAAAATTATAAAGATGTCATCTATGAATCTAGCATAAAAAAATAAGATCCACTAAAATTAAGAAACTTCAAAGGGACCAATCTCAATATAAAGCAGAGACAGCATACCCCACACCACCAAAGGCACAGATTTGGGTTAATCATCATACATTTAACATCAGAGAAACTGAAGAGACAGTGGCTATGTATAATACAACTACAACACCTGAAGAGGACCCACAGCAACCTCTGACACATGCTAATACGCATAGAGATGTGGAACAAGAAGATAATATAAGAAGAAGTGATAGAATAAAGAAACGGAACAATAATAACAATAAAAATAACAACATTAACAAGGAGCAAAACAACAATCAACAATCATCTACCTCTAACCCTAGGCAGGGTTTTCCCCAACGGAATCAGAGGAAGCAATGGAACAGGAGGAAGAATCACAACCACAAGAGATAATATGGAATGCAGAATCAGAGGCATTGGTAGTAGTTAAAAACGCACAACAAGATTTTATAATATACAATGTTTCTTCTTTTAATGTCACAGAGCAATTAGCTAACATCTTAGCGAAGGGCTTAACCTTCGTACCATCTAACAAAATGAATATTGCTCAGACCATTTGTGACATTAAACTTTTTGTTAGAAAGTTGAATCTCAGACAACTGCTAGGAGCATATAATTCAACAATTAATCCTTTAAGGGTGGCTAGTTGCTTTAATCCACCTTTGCACACTACACTTTACACATTCGAGAAAATGTGTGAAATAGACTTGAGACAACTGGACCAACAAAGGAAGAATTATTTATACAATCTATCTAAAGATGAGAGAGATAATATCAACTTGCTAACATCAGCTAATGTAAGAATTATGAACCCAGACAAGGGAGGGGGGCTTGTAATCATGGACATTTTGGATTATAATAATAAGATTAAAGATCTTCTAACATCAGATTTTATGAAGAATCATCACTCAATGAATACAACAGTTCCAATCAATTCATCAGAAGTTTTCTGAATGAACTTCTCACTGAGGCAAGGATTGATTCACATGTTTTCAATTATCTCATGATGGAAGCCCCAAGAGTACCAACTATATTTGGAGTCCCCAAAATCCATAAAAATATCAACAATCCACCGTTCAGACCAATAGTAGATAGCAGGAGTTCCTCCACATATGCTTGGGCTAAGTATGTGGATGGGATCCTCAAGAAATACGTAACAAAGGACGAGTGGATATTGAAGGATTCGTGGGACTTCTTGGAAAAAATAAACATCATTGATTACCAACAAGATAACAATTTTATCACAGTGGATGTGAAGGAATTGTATACCAGCATCCCCCATCAGCTGTGTATGGATTGGGTTACAGCAAACATGAGACAAAAAATGCAGAACCAGCTGAAATAGCTCTGGTAGGAGAACTATTGGACATAATTTTGTCTTATAATTTCATTCTCTTTGAAAACCAATTTTACAAACAAAAGAAAGGAGTTGCAATGGGATCCCCGTGTGGATCGAGCTATGCTAATTTAGTGATGTCTTATTGGGAGAAACATTTTGTATTCAGTAATGATTTTCTCAATAGCACAATAACTTTTTATGCTAGATTCATAGATGACATCTTTATAATTTTTCATGGATATGAAAAATCAGCAATAGATATTGTAAACATGTTCAATAAGAGTACAGATTTTTTAGAATTCATCCATACCTATAAATTTATATTAAAGAACGTGGAGCAGCAATTTCCTGAGCGTTTTTTTCTTTCTTAGTTTCAGTGCGTGGGTATGCATGCACACAGTTCTGCCATGTGGCTGCCCTATATAGGTGTTTCTTGGAAAGCTGCAGAACATACCTGGCAGGGTGTGCAGTTCACCATCTCTGGCCACGGACATGCGGACTGTGCCTGCCAGGGATTCCATGGGCATATCCAGGCACAGGCCTCGATGTGCTACTGTCCCCTGTTGATGACAGATGTCCGCTGGAACCAGGTCCCTTCTGGGACTGGCCAGGGCTATGTGCATGTGACCTGCTGTGGTGTGGTGAGGACAGTGCTCCCCTGCAGTGCTGGGGCTGGTACTGCTACTATGGGAGTGCCTGGTGTCCTAGCACATCCACGTCGACTGCCAGCTGTTGTTGCTGCTGGCCTACATCCACGCAGCCAACACCCCACTCCCACCACATGTTCCAGCATGGACAAACTATGTTCGATAAGGCCCACCATCTCACCCAACCATCTATCCATGACCTCAGTATAATCACAGAGGGCACCAGCAAGTTCATGGAAGTTGTCGCTTACAGATAAGAGAGCAGCCCCCTGCACCCTCGGGCTCTGTCTGGTGTACAGTTCCATACATCCCTGTGCCCCCATGACAGTCTGAAACATGCGCCTGGTGGTACCAGCTCTGACATGTCTGTCAGGGGCATGACGACCAGTGTCCCTACAACGAGCACCCCAGTACATCTGCCTATGTGGTGCTCTGCTGGACATCTGGCTATGCCTGCTGTGACCAGACACAGTAGGCATAGATACCACACTCACCTGTGCACTGCCACCAACCAACTGTTCCTCTGATATGGCCACTGGTGATTACGTATGTATAGCCACTGTAACTCTGTGTGGGGCTGGGGTGGCTAAAAGGGGGATGTCAAACAATGGCGCAGTTTTGGCCGCTGACAACCCCGCCTGTGCCTCAACAGTACTATCATCATCCTCAGTGTCTGTATGGACACCAACATCAGAATGCATGCAGGAGGGACCCTGACCCACTTTGCCACCTGTGGGGGAAAACAAGAAATGCACTTTAATATTTGTATAGCATTGCATAACAGTACACACATACACACACACACACACACACACACACACACACACACACACACACACACACACACACACACACACACACACACACACACACACACACACTGAAATTCCACCTTAATACCTACCTGTCCCTGAATTTACAGACAGTCCCACGTTTATTCACATAAGTTCCCCATCCTGCATCACACTTGGTAACATACACTCATTAATACCATTCATTAACGTACCATTCCTCTAAATGCCTAGACAAGTGATCACAATACAAGACCTGTTACTCCATTACCTCCTTGACTTGAGTGAAGTAGGTCTTACATGGCCTCACTGCTGTCATCCAGTGCTCACCCTGGGAATGTCCGGACATCGTGAGTATGGCCCCTATATGTTAGGAGCTACTATGTTCACTTCATAATGTCACACACCAGAGTGTCATATGTAACTATTGCTCAGTACATGCCAGATCTGCTGCTCAATCAACTTATCATGCGGACAACAGTAATATATGGATACACTCCCTGGTGTTGTCTAGCAATTCCCTAATGCATCTGTAGTGCTGCATATGTGGGTAGTCATTCACTTTTCTGATGATTGCAATATTAAGGGTATACCTGGTGTCTACTTTCCCTCCCAATGCACGTTCCATGCTACAGACCTTATTATACTATCAGCTGTCCTGTGATTATAGATCAGACAAGTATTCCTGGTGTCTCATGTGTCAGTCCATGTCCATGTACTGCAAGATCCCAAAGGGAAGTACTGCTGTATGAACAACCCCACAATCACACGTGCATACACATACACCCACACAAACACACACACATGCACACACACATCAAACATGCATCACCCCCCCCTCCACTCCACCAGATTGCACTTACAGACAAAATACCCCACACACAAACACACACACACACACATCTACAGGTGAGGTTGGACAAAGATAGTACACACAGTCCTCCCAATACCCATCTGCCAACATGCATAACATATGGTACTCAACAGCATGCAGTGCAGATATAGTCAATCCATGCTAGCAACAGTATACATGTGTGTGATGCACGGGCTGTGTTAGTATGTGATGCCCCTCCCCCTGGAAAACACTGCACCCATGTACACAGTATTGCTGTGCACCTGTTCTGCTCCCTGCCATGTACTGTGCACCAAATCCTACAAGTGTACAAACCATTGCTGAATGCGTATTACTGTGTCAGTTATGTCTGCTTTAATGCTCACAGCCCCTATGTGTTTGAGTGACACATACCTGGGATGATATGTGGACAGATGTCATTTGTGAATGCCTGATGTCTGGTTTACAGATCTCAGCATCAGCAGTGCATGTATGACCAATACGATACTATTAAACTGACAACTGTCAGACCTTACCGTGGCTATGGGGCGTGTATAAACCCTTATTGATATGACTCACTCTTCCTTGATATGCCATGGGACCACATCACCACATATATTAACATTACATGAGCCTGATATGTGACATATGTCCTGTACATTCACATGCAGTGTTTAAGAAATGTGTTAGGTGTGCAGATGCTGACTGCAATGCATACACTCCGTGGGTGCATATGTGTGCATGCCCTTATCATGATGGTTTGTTGTACCTATTGTTATGTGTACTACAGCAGTCACTATTCCCCCCGGACTGCAGCAGCATGCCGATAGGCATTGCAAAGCAGGTCACTACAATGATGCTGGACCTGCTCATAACTGCAGTTATGCAGGCCAACATCATTGACCCTGTGGACTAGATCATTCCACAGGATGGTCCACTCATGCTGCTCATGGGCTGTCCTACCGAAGAGACCTGGTAGTGCTGTATAGGTGCTTCAGTATGACCTCATTTTCCACCACTGAATACACTGGTAAATGGCCGTGGGACATCTTGTCTGAAAGACATAAAGATGGAAACAGGTCTAAGCAACTCATACAGCAAGGTTACCATAGTTCTTAATACACATCTCTGTCTCCCCCCCTCCGTATCAGTGACAACAAACTGTTCACACAACTCAATAGGTATGGCTACAGCTTACCTACCATTGGGACATATATTGTATTGTACCACACTTTGTGCTATGTGTTTGTAGCCATGTTCCCTGTGAGGACACTATCATTGCTGGCCTGTTACAGACTATTTCACCTGCATGCCATTGTCAGGGCCACTATGGTTCCATATATGCATGTGGTATGCTTGCTATGTGATTGCTGCACATCTGTCATTCTGAGTTATTAGGGATATCTATGCATGCTGTTGGACATGTTCTGGGATTGTGTGGTCTATTACTACCGACATATGTTCTATAAGAGGGACACAATAGCATTTTTAGGAGATAGTTGCCAGCAGAACCACCTCTCCCACCTCATCTGGCCATCTTACAAGTCCACATCACATGTGAGAACCACCCTGGGGCCTCCTCATCTACTGGTCCAGCATTACCTTCAGCTGGAACCACCTCAGGGGATGGTGTCCCCCCCCCGGGGGCACACATAGACATGATCCTGTCACCCGAGGTCAGGTCCAGGGTCTGTTCCATAGGGGGGCTCCGCAGAAACATGTGGGATGTCCTACAGCACCTTGAGGCCCCCAGTACACAATCACAGGGTCCACATGCTCGTCCAGCTCAGCCTCCAGGCCAGGTAGCTTCAGGGCTGTGGAACTGCTGTTGTGACTAGCAATGGGTGGGGGCCTTTTTCCCATTGTTCCCATATGAGGTCTCATGGGGCTTCCACATCGCAGACCACACACACCATCCAGGGAGTTTACCCATCACATCTGTCATATACCACCCCTTTAGGCTGTCCTCTATATCTATCTACCCGAATAACCTCCACAAATATACCAGCTATCCTTCCCTATATTCCCTTTCCCTACTTCACAGACAAGGGGAATGTGGTCCCAATAAGGGGTTCACGTGACATAACCGTCCATGTTGCACACACTTACAGCTGTATATATCTGTGTGTATTGCTATGTGTAATGTTCCCTCATACATAGCAAGCAGCACTGTGATGGTAATATAGGGGACATGTATTTACATACATATGTGTTTGTGTGTTTGTATATATGTAGACATGCACACACACACAAAAACACACACACACATATATGTGTGTGTGTGTGTGTGTGTGTGTGTGTGTGTGTAGATATATTTTATGTTGTATATATGTGTTTATATATATATATATATATATATATATATATATATATATATATATATATATATATATGTACATATGGGTATCAGGTCTACAATCTCTAACTATCCTTCCTGCACAGCTGTGCTTTTCTGTGTTGCTATGACACAGACAGTTGCCACATATGGACACAGCCTAACATTAGGGGGTATATATAGGGCCAGATTGCAGGTAAGCCTATTACACATCTATGGCATTTCAACATGTTACAATACATGTTAACCTGAGTGTCCTGCAAGTGGTGGACTCTGGAACCCACCTGTCCATCATTATGGCATTACTTCCACCACCAGCTATTGGCCACAGTAATATACATCCCTTCCATTAAACAACACACACTACGTTGGCTTAGATCATGTCAGTCAGTACTGTTCTGCACAGTTGAAGGGTATGGCCCACTACCCACAGGGACAGAATTTATTGTCCATAGCAGTTGTTAAGCTGAATGTCATTACAACAACACCTGTTGGCACATATATATCATTCCACATCATCTATCCCAGTATTATGGACCATGTAGTACAGTCAATTACATGCATATATACTTCACATACCTGTTGTAGGAATGAGCTCTGTTTTGGATGGCTTCCTTGTAGGAGTTGTTTTTTCTCCTTGGCTTTGACCTTAGCTTGCTTTCTTTGTTTTTGTTTTGGTTTTGGTTTTGGTCATGGTTCTGGTTTCCCTCTCTCTCTCCTGCTCTCTCTCTCCAGTAAATGGATTGAGCTGCTTGGAAAAGATTGCAGCATGGCTTCTGTAGGTGATGCACATGATCAGGTGATGGCTTCTGCACCAATCAGTGTCCTGCACTTTATACCTGCATGTAGCATGCTGTGTAGTACTTCCAATTACCACTGTCATGGCAACCCACTACTATACATCCCTATGTCATGTGGGTGTGGTCCCTTTACCTTTCCTGCATGGTGGACACCCTTCCTATGTGTGGGTAGCAGTGTTACAGACAGAAGGTAGCAATACCTCTTACAATAGAACTTTCACACTCAGGCCAGCTACATATTTGCATGATGTTCCAGAACTACAGACAGTGTATGAGTAGTGTTGTTGCATGCATTGTATAGCAACAGTGTTACAGGGTTTGTGTGTACATACTAATTTAACGTTGAATGCAGTCTGTCTGCATAGCTCTCAACTGTGGGCCTATCCACTTGATGGCCAGAGGTGCACCTGTTATGTTTTGTCTGTCCACCACACAGGTCTTGTGTCAGATATATCACTGGCAGTGTGTGTGTTGAGTGCTATCAGTACATGTCTACACCTATTTGTGTTTCTGACTACATATTCCTGACTAAGGGTATGTTGCAGACTATCCTGTAACACCAGCAACTTGCTTAGTGTATGACACTATTTCACATATGGGTCTGTGTTCCAACCTCTGTCCTCCACCTACATACCAGGCTTTGTCCATATGACATGCTGTCAGGGGTTGTTATGTAGTGGCCTATGAGTATGTCATGCTACCATTCCTGCCATCTCTCCACAGCTGGTGTGACCCCCACACATATTGTGTGGTTGGGTCCATATATGTGTGGGCTTCATCTGCACAATACATGTGTGCCCTTCTGCAGTCTAGAGGTCAATGTATGTAACAGTGGTATATGCCTCTGTATGTCAGTCTATGGGGGGGGGGGTGCACCATAACAAACCTAGGGTGTTACAACATGTAAGGGATATCAGGATTAAGCTGCCTTAAGGTATCTGGATGTACATTACCATACAATTCACCTTGGGAAAATGCAGGCCTTCTGCTTCCTGCTATACCGACTGTTCTGTTTGTCAGTGTGATTGTGATGGTTTCAGTTATGCCTTGCTATGTAACAGGTACATCCCATTGTATCATCTGAAGTCTTTTCCCCCTAAGGATTGTGTACAGAGTGTAGTTAGAGGCTGCTGGACTATACATCTGCATTACTTACTGTTGATTGATTGTTATCCCGTGGCCCAGTCTTTTTTTGCTGTTGTAATACTTGAAGGCCTTGGCTTGGACAGCAACATATGTTATGTTTTTCAGAATACTGTATTAATTGATCTGTTTGAGAGTTGCATTAGACTGTTTATATGAGGTTCAAAGCATAAACAGCTATATGGCATGGCATATACAACTGTTATAGTACACAAATAAAGCTTTTTCATGTATGCAGACCTGTGTGTGGTGTTATATCCTTTGACTTTTCTGTGTGTATATGTTTCAGGCAACAATTGTCTTTTGTATGGGTGACTCAAACAGTGTCCATTTGATAAAGTGGCAACTGTAGGAATACTGCCTGTACAGTATGGTGTGCACCCTCAAAATATGTATCGTCCTATACATATTAATGTGTGTGTATGTGTAGTTACATATATATATATATATATATATATATATATATATATATATATATATATATAAGTGTGTGTGTATGTATCTTAGGAATGTTTATTGCTTCCACATTGTACATTCCTTATGGTAGCCAGACTGTACTGCATGATATTTTATTGATACCAGCCTGACATCATACAGGTGGGATGGATTACTTTTAACATCTTGTGCCCATGTTGTGTTGGGTCCTGGTTATGGGACTTGCAACAGTTGGTATTGTATTGCAGGGCAGACCTGTTTGGCTGTGTGGGGGTAATATCAATACGTACAAGATGTATGTAGCTTGGGCCCCCTCAACCCCATTAATGGTGCCTGAGGTCATAAATGTATTTGTTATGTTCTCTTTTATATCTATATCTATACCTATATATATATATATATATATATATATATATATATATATATATATATACATACTTACATATATATATATTTATATATCTATATATATATATATATCTATATATATATAGATATATATATATTTATTGCTAGGGTCTATATTAGATCAACGAACGATTAAATGTTCGAATCTGTAAAGGTCGACCTTTACACATGGAACATATAATCATTTGAAAATTTTTTAAAATAAAAAAAAAATGAAGTGATAAAACCAAGATTCAAAGGGTGTAAGCAGGGGGGCAAACCCCCTGCACCCCCCACACCCTACAATTAAATATACCAACTCCAAGATCATGCTACAGTGTAGGGAAGGTGAAATTTCCCATTTCCGCACAGTACTGCACTGCTGTGCAATCTTGGAGTTGGTATATTTAAGTAGCGGGGATGTGGGGTGTATATATATACATACATATAGATATTTATATATCTATTTAGATAGAAATATATACACACACATATGTGCTATTGTAACCTGATAGTAACTTTTTTGCTGACTGTAATGGGACTTTGTTACATTTTATTCACTGAGGAGCTTTTCTCCTCAGGTCTCTGCTGAAAATGAGCCAAAAGTTCACTCAGATTAACATGGTTAACACATGTACAATAAATAAATACATAAATAAATATATATATCTACATGTGTAAATACATTTCTTGCACTGTTGAATGACTGTGCTGGATGACATGTTTGTGAAAACATCAGGGTTATGTATATCTGATTTGGCTTAGTGGTAAATCACTTTGGCTATGGTGTGCAGGGTCCTGGGTTTGAACCTTGCAAAGGCTGTTTATTTTGTTGCTGGGCAGAACAAGGGCCATTGAATACAGAGTGATTAAGGCTCTTTTAACCAGTTGTAAGTGGGTTTGAACGGAAGTAAGTACTGCTAACTTCCGGTTACAGTTTCTTATACTGATTTAGCTTCTCAATTGCTTAATCAGTGTAGACATTGCTTACCCCGGCACAAACAAGCTTAAAGCCACTTATTGGTGCTTAAAAGTGCTTACCCCCGCTCTAATTTCTTTAAAAGAAATGAAAAAGGGTTGACAGGAAAGTGGTGAAAAAGGGGCACAAAGAGGGAAAGACAGTATGGAAAATAGCTAGGGATGTGCAGGAATGGTGTATTGAAGGTCCATAGCTGCCCATTTCTTCTACAGCAACAGCTGTGCATATACACTGAATTTGGAGATTTGGACACTCATACCCCTGAGAGAGGGGTAAGGACAACAATAATATGTTGTTAAGCCAATTAGACCAGATTACATGTGTCCAGTGGACACATTTGTGAAATGGACAGCTATGTATGGGGCGAGATTTTTTTTGGGGAACAGATTGCCTTTTTTTTTAGGTGAGAGTGGGATGTTGGGGAGAGATACTAGGTATATTTGGGGAGGTAAGTTGGGTAGATTAACAGACAAGACAAACAACATGCATACAGGGGCGGTATATGACACATGTGGGAGGTAAACACCTTGATGGGGAGGAGTGTTTGGAAATCAGAAGCCCATGAGCCCCCTAGTGGAAACAGTGGGACTGAGGTCCCCACCCATGGGCCGTCACTACTACACCTTCACACCCTCGAAGATGGCTGTACTGAGGGCTGAGTAGGAGGGCCAGTCCGACCCTCTAGTTTTGACACATGGCCCTCAAGCTGGCGTAGCAGATCTCCGACCTCCCTGTGGAGCTCGCTACGCACCATGACCCGGACCTGGTTACGGGTGACAGGTTCCTGTCTGCTCCTGCTCCCAAGGGGGTTGAGCCCCATCCCCTGAGGTGGTTCCACCCAAAGGTGGTGCAGGATCAACGGACGAGGAGGCCTTGGGTTGGGCCCCTGACGTGCTGTTGCCCAGTGCCAATGCCAGCTGAGGTGGGACAGGTGGGTCCGCTGGGACCGGCCTTCCCAAATGTGCTATGGTGTTTAAATTTTATCAATATATGTGGGTTAGTAATAGTCAACACATTCTGGGATTAGACATAGCAGCATGCATATATATTCCCATTAACCTAAACACCAGATATGGAACAGTTGCATAGCAAACAGAACACATGCATATATGGGACCACAGTGGTCATTACAACAGCATGCATGCACATTGATGGCAGCATGCCACCAATGTGGGAGTATTTCAACATGGCACATGCATAGAAACAAATTTAAATAATTATCAAACAATAGGACATATGTCCCAACAGTAGAGTTAATTCAGCACAGAGTTGTGTATTTAGTTTATTGATGCAGATATGGTGTTGGGGGGAGGATGTCAATTAACAACTAGTATATTCCTGTAGTTTGCATTACTTTTCTAGTCAGTGCTGTGATCTGTACCTTACAGGTATTATTACACTACCCTATTGCCTTAGTTTGGACAGTGGTATGGCTGTCGACAACTATATACATGAACTGACTTTTACCTGCAGTATACACCTCTTACCTGCTATACCTGTGGAGGTATTGTTTGTTAACACTACCTGTTTCTACACATACTCCCAGATTCCAGGTTAATGTTATCCACATACATGTCAATCTCTTTTTGCACACACTCTGGGCAAGTCTTTACCACATGCAGGTAAACCGGGACATATCTCGACTATTGCCCTCTTAAACCTTTAGTGACTTATACAATGACAGGTTTGCTTTATTTGACATTTTCCAAATATGCACAGGTCTGACAGTCAGTTATATGACATGAAATGCTGCCTACATGTCAGAAAATAGCACACTGATATGGCAGGAGGACAGGGTACCAGCCAGGAGATATGGGCTGAATAACTGGACATTCTAGATGTATATGTACACTTGTGGGGTATGATTCTGCATACAATTTACTACCACTCTCAGGATTAGAACCATGGCTGTGTCTGCTAAAAATAAAACACTGTCCGTCACAGTTGAGTGTGCTATATAGATATTGCTATGTATCTCTTGTCAGATTTCTGTCTATAATTCTCCTGTGGTTTTACATTCTGACCTTGTGATTACAGCACTCATACAGGATTTCCTAGACAGTTGTATTATGTAATACCGTGTGGGTGACAGTGATGAGTGATATCTTATTATTCTGAGCATCTGCAACATTAACAACGCCATACAATACCAGGGCAAACAGTACCAGTACAGGGTAACAATCTTTTATTTATAGGCACAGAGTTCGTATCTGGCAGACCTGTTGGAGCAATGTTTGTTGGCAATACCTGAATGTTGCCACACAAATTACCACTTTCCACATTGTTATTATGCACATACGTCTCATTCTGTTACTGTACACACTCTGGTCACAGCTTGATAACATGGGGGTGGAGATGGGACATACTCAGCTAATTACTCTCATAACATTCTGGGGAGTCACTAGAGTGACAGGTTTGTTCTTATTTTGTCTGACAATCTTGTATGTCTTGTTTGCTGGCTAAACATCTGAGATCACCCCACTGATTTGCCAGGGGGACAGGGTGACAGGCAGCAGCTATGGGCAGATTTACTGGACATTCTGGACATATCTGTACAGTTGTGGGGTATGATTCTGCATACAGCCTACTACCAGGATTTGAACCATGGCTGTGTGTGCAAAAAATACAACAGTTCACATCGCAGTTCAGTGTGCTCTTTGGATTTTGTTGTCTGTCTTTTCAGTGATTGTTGTGTAAGTATCTCTCAGTTGTACTATTAGACCTCTTGGGATTACAACAGTCATATACAGACATTCCTAGACATTTTATTTATGTGACACAGTGTGGGCAACAGTGCTTACTACAACAGTACTATTAAGTGATTGCAACTCTACATTACCATATGATATAACAGTGAACATATGCAGTCCAGCAGTTAGACCTTTATTGTCAGGCTATTATGTTTTTATTTACATACAACCTATATGAGACTCTTCCTGCCCTATTCTTTGCTGTATGCAGTACATGCTAATACAGGTTTTATACAGGCAATTAACTTACTGCTACTTTTAGATTTATTTCCTATGACAGTACATGCAAGAGTACTACTAACCTGCCTCGCATCGCAGCCGCTGCAGTCTACAGCCATGGGCTTCCTGGTTTGCAGCCCACTCACCTGCCGCTGTGAAAGACATAAAAGGAATATTTAGCCATACCTATTCATAACATACATGAGCTGGCAATTATTAAACAGGTAGTGGACTGATACTTACACATGGCTGGGACATCCCCTGTCCTCCTAGCCTCTTTGGATCCACTGATCCAAGAGATTCCCCCTTTCTCCACTTCAGATCAGCATAGTGATGCCTGACCTGCTCACCAGTTTGGGGTATGTCAGTAGCACTGGTGAGGTCACAGGCGAGATGGTCCCAGGCTTCTGCATTGCATTGGGAACCTTGGTACTAGCCCTGCAGCAGTCTCTGGTCATGGTCTTTCACAAGGAGTCCTGCCATGACTCTGGACTCCTGGATGCCCCAGTGCTGCGCCCAAAAGCACACACCCTCTCCCATTCCAGACATAGTGCCTACAAGGGGAAGCTACAACCAGTTATGAGATGTATTCCCACCTGTTGGGTTTAAATAGGGCCGGTTTCCTGCACTTTGCTGTGATTGGATGGTTTTGAAAATGCTAAGCTATGGGCAAACCTGCTTACCTAAGAATGGCATTGCTTAAAGGGGTATACCAATGGGCAGACTGAGTTAGCTGGCCTACACATTGCTTACACCTACTAAGCTGGGCTGTGCAATGCTTAGCATTGCTTAATATTTAATTTGCATTATATTTGCATTTTGGCAATTATTTATTATACATTACATATTATATACGTGTTTGGTATGCATGATTCATGTGTATGTACACTGTATGGGGTCCCTTGTGTTTATTAGGGGATTTTAACACTTTATTACAATGACACCTCGCACCTGGGATTAATGCAGTACTCCAGTTCACATATTTATGTCCTGTAGTAGATTATATAATATAAAACTGTATATAGATTCCTTTCACATGTTCAGTTTGTATTTCCTATAGTGAGGATCTGTTTGAGGATACTTCAATCTTATGTACTGCTGTGATGGCTTAGTGATTAACTACTCTGATTATAGTGTACAGGGTCCTGGGTTCAAATGCTGTTTATTTTTTTTCTGGCAAGAACAGCAGCTGATTCATATAGAGTGATTAAGGCGCTTTTAAGCAATTGTAAGTGGGTTTGTGTGGATTTGCGCAAAAGTAAGCAATGCTATCCTTTGTTTAAATATGCTTACAGAGTGTTAGCTTCAATATTGCTTAACCTGTGTGCGCATTGCTTACCCCCACGCAAACGGGCTTAAAGTTGCTTACTACTGCTTAAATATACTTACTCTTGCTTACTAGTGCTTACTCCCACTTACCACCGCACTAATTTAGACAGTAATGTCTAATGGTTCTTGGGAAGGTGGTGAATTTGGAAACTCTATGGATTTATCATTCAGTACATATTTTGCCTTCCATTTGTATCCCTGATTCCTGTGTACATATACTGTATGGGTCACTTGTGATTATCTGTGGACTTTACATTATGACAATGATACCTCACATATGCATTTAATGCAGTACTCCAGTTCACAAATATATGTGATGTTGTAGGTTATGCAACAAAATAAATTGATCATAAAGTGATTTGACATGGAAAATGGATTGTACTGGAGTGGGACTCAAACCGGGAATGACTGCTCGTAAGGTGAATGTTCTGCCCACTACACTATTGCTGTACTGCTTCATTTGCATATACCTTGCTTTTTATCCTCTTGTGCCATTTAACTGCATTAACTGCAGCTAAGTGATGGGAAAACCATTGCAACTATGGTTAAATTTAATCTGTTTTATAAAAAAAAAAACTTTTTTATGTTTAATGTTTTAACTATTGCTCTTGTAAACTTGGGAGGATGTTACTGGGGTATGCGAACACCTATGA
>NC_056732.1:769768233-769800733 GCF_019279795.1 Protopterus annectens
ACAGTGGGATGCTGATTGGGGGATGACACCCATCAGAAATGTAGACACACCCGAACAAGAACTTCATAATGAGGCACACGCACAAACCAGAATCATAATAGTGCATGTGTTTGGGATGCTCAAGTCACGGTTCCTCTGCCTGAACATATCTGATTGAGTCTTGCAGTACTCTCCAGCTACATGTACACAAATGTTCATTGTATGTGCCATGCTACACAATATGATCCTGCAGAAACAGCTGCAGCAGGAACAGCAAGGGGCAAGGCCACACAGCCCCCCACGATTGCCAAGGCCATCATAGGCACAGAGGGACTCAGAGGAGGAACAACCTGAGCCTGCCTATGTAGGCAGAAGTAGGCATACCCAGTATGCCCAGGCTTTAGCAAAGAGGCAATGCATAGCACATATACTGACATGGTAGGGACCCATGGAATGACACCTGTCTCTGAGTCCCACATACAGTAAAAGGAATCCCAAACATGACACTAGCTGCACTTTACCGTGTATAGGGAGTGTACTATGTGCATCCAACATAGTCAGCCCTCCAGCACCATCCTCAGTACTGGCACAGCCACAAGTTAAGTCACTCCTCCTATCAATTGCTGAATGGAGAAGTATGTTCTGATAGTTGCATCTATGGTATGGATGTGAGCATGCAAGGGAATCGGGTGGCTGAATGGGATGGCAGCAGATAGTGGACACCTATATGGGCAGCATGAAATCCATAATAAATACTGGTGTCAACAAAGTAGGCAGTACTAGACAAGGTGACAAATCCCACTGCAGTGCATGTGGTGGCCCACATGTGTGTCCATAGGACACAAACATGCATGTCAGTGAGGCCCAACACCAGCCTCAGCCAGCAGTACAGGTGTAGATAACCATAAAGAAAGGTTGTGCTAAGGCCTCCAATTGATGGCAATGGTAAACAGCACCCCTCCAGACTTACACAGGCAGACTACAACGGGTCTGGCAGTTGTATGTTAGTTCTGAAGGGTAATAAGTCTGAAACTGAAATGTAGGTCAATAAAACCTAAGATCTGTACCCTACTGATATGCCTCTAGTGTGCATGATAGGTCAGAATACAAAACAAAATGGAAGCCAACAGAGTACCAGAAATACCAGTAAAGTTATATCAAATGTTTAAAGCCGTCAGGTGCCCCCCTCCCCAAATCCTATGTAAAAATGCAGTAACATGTACGTGTGGGTTTAATAATAGTGGAGTACAGATTACCGGAGCTGGCCCAATTTACAGTATACATTGTTGCATGTGTACAATATGCAGGGGTCAGTGTGTTAGGTTGTTGTGTGTTCAATATTGTCTGGAAGTGGTCAGCATGTAGGCATGGAGGGTTGTGTTTCGGTGGCCTATGGCCAGTACTGTTAATGACAGGGCCATGTTCTGACAACTGCAGTGCCAACCACAATGCATTGCAGCAAGACTCAATTCAGCGGTCATCCATACTCACTGTTCAGATGTCAATATCTGTCACCATCTGAAAGATGGACATGCCGTGAATGTGGGCCCAGACATACACACAGTACACAGGTAGAAGTACCCCAGACAGAGTACATAAATTATAACTGTGAACTTCACACACCTTTGGAATTGTGCGTACAGGTTAGCAAAACATTAGTTGTGGGTGTAGTATGGAATACTGATATAATCTGGCCAATCAGTGGCAGACCACAAAAGGCACAGTTATGAAGTAATGAGAGACTGCCTATGTCCCCGAACAAGGCAGCATAAGGGGAATGTCCCAGGTATATCTGTGAGTCAGCTGCAAGAAGCTTCCATATCACACATACATTCAGCTCACCCACCATCAGCCACAGGTTTATCACAGGTCATATCCCTGCTGTTGGGAATGAGTACAGTATGACCTCCACTTCTGAATGGGAATACCCACAGAATGCAGCATGCTGAAGAGGTGTCCCATGCAGGTGTGTCCCTAGCTGTAAGCAGCATCCTGCCAGCATCCAGACCAATGGATTAATATGGACAGGAACTATTGCCACTGACATCTCGCACACTTACCCTGTCACCCCAGGGGAATCCAGTGGCTCGCAGCCTGGGAATGTAGGAGTGACAGAATGCACTGGCCTGCTACGGATGGCCTGCATCACTACCAAATGGCCTACAATCCTCTGTCAAAGGCCTGTGTCTCATCCATACTGCCAAAGTATGGTATCTCATGGGGTCCCAACTAACAACATAACACAGTCAACAGGACACAAAAGCAAGGCCATGCAGACAAATCCCAGTAGCATGTCCACCATGTCCTGCTGCATGAAATGTGGACCAACCCCTAAATACTGCTGGGATGAAGGGACAACTATAGGGATATTTCTCAGATATCGCTCGCATAATGTTAGGAAGAGGATAGAATAACAGAGTGGGGGTATGTAGAAGCATGGTCGTCATGGAGTGTGTGAAGTCTGAAACTCTGATGTGTGTCCATACTACCCCTGCCTGCAAACCCAGTAATGGGTGGCTACAAACCTGCTCATAAACCACAATGTGAAGGGGAACTGACCAGATATATAAACCCTGTCTCTGGGTAACCTGGGTGAATCTGTACCGCTGAGAGGTATGGCCAAAGCAGGATATGGGCATTCTGTTACATCGATATATGTACAACCAGGGGATCCTCAGCCACCACATTACCAAGGTGCTGGACCATTTACACAGACCCATCCGGAAGTGTCTGCAGCTACCCCTCGAGAATGGCATGAGTGTGCAAGAATATGTAGGCTGCAGACCACAATACTGGACACAGCTTCATTCATCTTGTATTTCCCAGGAAATATCTGTAAGCAAATAAGTATATCTGTCTGTAGTTGATGACATAGTACATCACAGTATAAAACAGTACATATGTCTGAATATTTCTGCTAACACCAGCCATGTAACACAAGCAGCACAGACACAATAGTTACAGTGTCCCACTATCTGTCGCCCATAGTGACTCCATATTGTCAACCTATTTACAGATATCCTGCAGAAAAATGTTGCTAGCTGTAGGTGTAGAACACCAAACCCTGGACTGGAGTACAACCTACCTGGAATGGATTCACACACTCAATACAGAAGGTCATACTGGGCATGCTCCTACACTTACAGAAATGAAGCCCATGTCTGACAACACAGTGGACTATACATATCTCTCAGTCACAGATGTCTGTGCACACACACCACATTGTACAGCATTCATCCTTTGCACACACATTGGATAGGAATACTCATACATATTCAAGGCCAACACACTATAATATGTCAAACATACACACACAGAGATGTGGGGAAAAGAGATTTCCGATTTCCATCATGAGGCCTGTCCCACCCACCACACATCTAATTGGCCAATATCACATGATGTGCTGATGTCAGTCACTGTAGACATTGCTTTTGGTAGCCCTCAACCCTATAGTGTCTGTGGTGCTTGTGATAACTGTGTAACATGATAGTACAAATCAGTATTCATCTAGCATTTGTATACCCAGTTCTGTCAGATGTAAAGTTGTGTGCAACTGTGTGTGTGTGTGTGTGTGTGTGTGTGTGTGTGTGTGTGTGTGTGTGTGTGTGTGTGTGTGTGTGTGTGTGTTTCCAGAGGAATTGATTATGGTCCATTCACACACTGCACTTCCCTTTGCCCATGTTAGCACTCCTGCTGATGTCAGTCACCTTGAAATAACCCTCTGGCCAAGTGTCAGCCCTATAAGCTGCTTGGTGCTTGCGATACATGTGTAATACTGTAGCCTAGAAAATTAGCTTGGTAGGAATTCTAATCCCAGACATGGCAACTGTGAAACTGTGTGTGTGTGTGTGTGTGTGTGTGTGTGTGTGTGTGTGTGTGTGTGTGTGTGTGTGTGTGTGTGTGTGTGTGTGTGTGTGTGTGTGTGTGTGTGGAGATTAATTATTTTGAGGCCAATCACAGTTACTACATCTCCTATTTGCCCTACTTTAGCATGCCTGCTGATGTCAGTCACCTTGAAATAACCCTTTGGACAAATGCCAGCCCCATAAGCTCCATGTCACTTGCAATAACTGTGTAATACTATAGAATAGAATACTAGTTAAGTAGGAGTTCTAATCCCCAAGACGGCAAGTGTGAAACTGTGTGCGTTTGTGTGAGAGAGAGTGTATGTGTCTTTGATGATACCTGATTTTATGGACATTCACACTTACTACTCTCCCTTTGTCCCTCCTTTAGCACTGCTGCTGATGTTACTCACCTTCAAAGACACCTGTGGAGTGCTCTCTAGCATATAAACTCTGTGGCGCTTGCAATAACTGCATAATACTATGGTGTTGCATACTAGCTAGGTAGGAGTTCTAATCCCAGAGATGGAAACTGTGAAACTGAGAGAGTGTGTGTGTCTTTGATGATAGCTGATTTTATGGACATTGACACTTACTACTCTCCCCTTACCCCTTCTTTAAAACTGCAGCTGATGTTAGTCACCTTCAAAGATACCAGTGGAGAGCTCTCTGACATATAAGCTCCATGGCACTTGTGATAACTGCGTAATGCTTTACTGTACCATACTAGTTAGGGAGGAGTTCTAATCCCAGAGATGGCAACTGTGAAACTGAGAGAGTGTGTGTGCCTTTGATGATACCTGATTTTATGGACATTGACACTTACTACTCTTCCCTTACCCCTCCTTTAGCACTCCTGCTGATGTTAGTTACCTTCAAAGATACTTGTGGAGAACTACCACCATATAAGCTCTGTCATGCTTGCAATAACTGCATAATACTGTATTGTAGCATACTAACAAGGTAAGAGCTCTAATCCCAAAGATGGTAACTATGAAACTGTGTGTGTTTGTGTGAGAGAATATGTGTGTCTTTGATGATACCTGATTTTATGGACATTGACACTTACTACTCTCCCCTTACCTCTCCTTTAGTACTGCTGCTGATGTTAGTCACCTTCAAAGATACCTTAGCACAGGTTTCTAACATGTAAGCTCCATGGTGTGTGCCATAAATGCGAAACAATGTAGTAGCAGTAACTATATGGGTTTGAATCTCATCTGTGGCAAGTGTTTGTGTGTGTACATATGTATGTCAGTACCTCAAAGATTTTGGCCCCATTTATACCCAGTACACATCACAGAGCCTGACTTTAGCAGTCCTGCAGATATCATCCACCTTAGAAGTACCTGTTGCCAACCTTAAGCCATATAAGGTCAGTGGTGCAGGTGGTAAATGCGCAACTTAATGGTCCGTAAAGATTGTTAGATAGAGGTTTGAACCTCACCCATGGAAAATGTAAATGTGTGTGTAGGGTAAAATTATTTTTGTGATCTCTCACCCACTACATCACCCAATGCCAGTATTTACTGGGCTGGGTTTGTTCCTCACCTTAGAAGTACCTTGGGACAATATCCATCCTATAAGTTACGTGGCACGTATGATAAATGCAGTAGACTATAGTAGCAATGCATAACTAGGTAGGGATTTGAATCTCAGCACTGGCAAGTGTGTGTGCGTCTGTCGTCAGTATCCTGTGTGGAGGTTGCTTTGAGTGTGTCATAACAGGATCCATTTTGGGGCGGGTTTTGTTGAGGACCTAGTATATGTCACAATGTCCACCTTACAAGGAAAATAGATGTCAAACACTGCAGAGGTTGGTGTAGACAATCCATAGCCCTACATGTGACATTATGGACTGGTGAACAATATAGACAACCTTCTATTACTCAGAGAACACTCTCCACCCATGTATCATACACAAACACACTTGGCTAGGCAACAACCACTATATTGGTAGTTCCCTGCATATTGCCTCACAGATAATAACCACTGTGTGATTGCAGTGGACTACATGCCTGTTGACCACAACAGTGACACTGACATCAGAAAGTACTTTGATGTGTTACATCTCCTGACTGACTGTGTGTTATCCAGCAAGTAAAAGGATATAGCACTCTGTTCCATTCCTGCAGTAGGCAAATAAATGTGTATAATGGGCCTTTTGCTATGTTCCCCGCTGGACCCCTCAACAACTGTAGAATCTGCAAACATAATCAACAAAGGGAATACAATTCCTTATACACATGCCCTGTATGGATAGATGACACTAACTCCACTGAATAGCTATATCATGCTGTCAATGTATGTGGAATCATGACCTCAGTTACATAGCCATGTCTCACCAAATGACGTCAGGATGCTACATCAGAAGATAACAATCTGTCTACACAACATGCCCCAGAGAACTCAAGTATACTTCCACACGTCAAAGAACATGCGTGTGGAAAGCAGTGTACATCACTGGCCACCCACAATAGTAACCCAGATGAGTGGATGGTGAATACAATACCCAACCCTGGGGACCACATCAGGGACTACATCCCTGAGTCACACTGGGAACTATTGTTATGTGGCCTGATGCCAAAGTATTCCCTTTGCCTAGCCTTATACAGCCTTCAGGCCCATTCACCTACTACACACCTGTGTTATACTGCATCTTAGTACTGGCAAATGTGTGTGTGTGTGTGTGTGTGTGTGTGTGTGTGTGTGTGTGTGTGTGTGTGTGTGTGTGTGTGTGTGTGTGTGAGTGCATGTGTGGAGATGAATGATTTTGAAGCCATTCACATTCACTATACCTCCCATTGCCCTACTTTAGCATGCCTGCTGATGTCATTCACCTTGAAATAACCCCTTGGCCATGTTTTAACCCTATAAGCTCTGTGGAGTTTGCAATAACTGTGTAATACTGTAGTGTAGCAAACTAGTTATTTAGGAGTTCTAATCCTGATCCTGCCAACTGTGTGTGTGTGTGTGTGTGTGTGTGTGTGTGTGTGTGTGTGTGTGTGTGTGTGTGTGTGTGTGTGTGTCTCTATGTTGATACCTCATTTTGTGGACATTCCCACTTACTACACTTTCCTTACCCCTCCTTTAGCACTGTTGCTGATGTCACTCACCATCAAAGATACCTTTGGAGAACTCTTCAACATGTAAGCTCTGTGGCGTGTGCTATAACTGTGTGGCATTGTAATAACAATACATACCCAGGTAGGAGTTTGAAACTCAGCACTGGTAAGTGTGTGTTTTGTGTGTGTGTGTGTGTGTGTCATCAGTACCCTGTTGGAGGTAATTGTGTAATGACAGGATCCACTGCAGTGTGGGTTTTGCTACATCTTTATATTGAGGACCTATATGTCCCAATGTCCACATTACAAGGCCAACAGTTTTCAAACACTGTAGAGGTTGTTGTAGACAATCCTCAGCCATAAATGTGTACAGCCATGTGCAATTACTATGTGACAGTATGGACCAGTAAACAATAAAGGCAACTGTTATAATACCCTGATACCACTCTCCACCCACGGATCATACACAAACACACTTGGCTCTTACTCGCTTCCTTTCTTACTTTCTCTCTGTATCTCTCTCTCTCTCTCTCTCTCTCTCTCCCCCTCTCTGGTGGATGTGGAAATGTACATTTGTTCTGCATAGGCAGCAGCTTGAGTTTTGTAGGTAATGCTCATGATCAGCTGATGGCCTGTGCAAGAATTGGAGTACCCCAATTGCTAATTGCATGTGGAACAGCTGTGGTATCATTCCTATAGCCAATTGCATGGAAACACACTCCTATAACTGAGCACTTCATGTGGATGCTGTCCTTTTTCCTTCACTGTGAGCAGGACTTCATGTGGGTGTCTGACAAACAGCATCACAGAGGGTAGTTGGAAATACCTCTTAAACATACACTGTGGCGACAGGTCAACAAACAGGAGGGGGATGTTCCAGACATTGGGATAGAATGTAAGTATCGCTGTTCTACATTTGAAGTAATGTTGGTTTAACAGGGTTTGTGTGGATATGAATGTTCTACATGATTTAAAGTCTGGCATGACAGTGTTATGTGGTTGAGGAAACTCTCACCTGTAGGACTATTTGCAGACTGGCCAGAGTTTGGAGTCTTAGATGTGGTGTGTTACTAACACATTTCCTATCTTTAGAAATGCAGTAGCATACTCTGATGACTGCAGTCAGTACATGGTGACATCCAAGTGAGTTACTGACTTCATAACCCCCAGAAGAGATATGTCACAACAAGCCCTGTTACACCAGGACTTTTCTCAATTTATCACACAAATATGTCAATATTGGCCATGTGTTTGTGCCCCTGTCCCCCAAGTCTGTCACCCTTTGTCCATATATCATGCAGTAAGAGGTGCGTATGTACAGTATATCATTATTTACTGACATCATTCCTGATAAGCGAGTGATATATCAGACTGCTAGACATGTTATGTACAGTAGGTCTTATATTTGAGGACAAAGCCATTCTGTTGTAGTCTGTACAGCAGTGAGGTCTGTATACTTATGGTGATTGTTGACAGAGTGTCAGTAGTCTGTAACAGTGTATTGTGTATATGTTACTTGGCCTGTGTACAGACTGTAGTAGATGTTAGTGTTCTTGGTCCTGTTCTGATGTTGCATGCTGCTCCAGTTTCTGGTACCCTATCAGCATATATGTTTGTAGGGCCAGACTGAGACATGTCCCATACCACAGTCAGGCATCAGAGTACAGTGTGAATTGGGCCAGTATATGTAGGCCTAGTGTGTGAGTGGCAAATGTGAGGATGGTTTTATTCACACAGTCCATATTCTGTACTGTTAATTAGGCTTACCATAATGTGACTGGGACTGTGTTGAGACTGGTTGTGGGTATGCACTTTCAAACTGGTGTCCGTTACTCCATGCCTGTAGTGCCTGCTATATGCAAATACATGTGTACCCCCATAGGAAACTTGGGTCAGTTTTGCGGCAGTCTGCCTGCAGTCCACATAGTGCTTTATGACATGCCTAGCAGCTCAGTGTATTTACCTAGTGTGATGTTATGTCCAGATATTTGTTAGATGTACTGTAGCCTGGCCACCATATGTGTTGTGTATTTCTGAAAAAGCAGTGGGATGCTGTGAAGATGTATGTCACTAACTAGTGGGAAGTATGTAGGCTTGGGACCTCTGCTCCTCTGGTTAATATGTGTTAGGACAGACAGGAGGGTGTGAATGCATCAACTGTGTGAGTTTATCTATTTCAGTATTTGTGTGATATCCCCATTTTCATGGCTGTAAATATACCCTTTGTCAGGGTTGGTCCACACTTCTTGCACTAAGGAGTTCTGTGTACACCTCTGGACTGACCAGATTGTGTGAGACTGTCCATGTTTATTGGTCATATTTCTGCTGTATTCCACAGGATCATTACTGTGATTTTTGTGGTACTTCACTATGATGATTTTATGATGTCTGTCAGTAACTGATGGTGTACATGTCAGTATCAGAAGTGACTTCTTACACAACGTCTGTTGACACAACCTCTTTTACTGTAGCAACATTCTACATTTATACCTGCAATACTTACATTACATTCCCTTGCACTAAGAGGTTGTGACTTATGGTGCTGAGGTATGACACCACTACATGTTATGGGCATATATATGTATATATATATATATATATATATATATATATATATATATATATATATATATATATATATATATATATATATATATATATATATATACACATATATATCATATAGCAGATGTGGTGGTGCAGTGGTAGCATTGTCGCCTCAAAGCAAGAGTCTCTCCCGTTCGATTCTTGGCTGGAACGCCTTCTGTGTGGAGTCTGCATGTCCTCCCCGCGGTTGAGTGGTGCTCGAAAGACATGAGTGAATGGGCGTGCCTTCGTTGAAGGTTGTGCACCAGGCTGGCACCTCAGCACCATAAAAATTGACTGCCAACCATTAGTGGACCGGAGTTCCGCTGTGTCAACCCCTAACCGAAAAGCCGAAGAAGAAGATATATATATATATATATATATATATATATATATATATATATATATATGTATAAATATATATGTGTATATGTTCATGTATACATATATCTACATATGTATATATATATATATATATATATATATATATATATATATATATATATATAAATATATATATATATATCTCCATATACTTATGCGTAAACATGAGTGTTTTATATACCTTCCCAGATGGATCATACCATATTTATCTGATATGTTTATATTTAAATATAAAAACACATCTGATTCAACATTATTTTCACTTACAAGTAATAACAATTGTAGTAGTCAAAACAGTTGTTCACTACTATTCAGTATGTGTACTGAAAGATATATTTGAAAAAAAAACAACAGACATCTTCACAGCTCTGATGGTTTAGTGGTTCATTGTTATGACTATAGTGTACGGGGTCCTGGGTTCAAGACCTGCAAAGGCTGTTTATTGTGTTGCTAGGCAGAACAAGGTCTGTTGGATACAGAGTGGTTAAAGCAGTTTTGAGCGGCTTTAAGTGGGTTTGTGCAGGTTTTAGTGATGGTAAGCAGTGCTAACTTACAGTTAAACAAATAGGTGCTTACACCATAAAACAGGAACAAACAAGGAAACTGGCAAAGAAGACTGAAGGTCCGACAAAACAATCAAATGCAAACCAGAGCAGAAACCCCAGACTGCACAAAAATCCACAAAAATGTGTTTATTTTTAAGTGCTTTTCGTTGCTCAAATCAAGCAACTTCTTCAGAGTAAAACACATTCAATCCAAGGACATATATAAGTAATTAATAAAGTCAGATGATAAATTAAACAATTAAAATCAATCAATTAGTTACATAAATCAACTCACGTAATTAAGTAAGTACGTAAAATATACATAAATACTTTAAAACCACGTACTTACTTAATTACGTGAGTTGATTTATGTAACTAATTGATTGGTTTTAATTGTTTAATTTATCATATGACTTTATTAATTACTTATATACGTCCTTGTAATGAATGTGTGTTTTACTTCTGAAGAAGTTGCTTGAATTGAGCAATGAAAAGCACTTAAAAATAAAGACATTTTCGTGGATTTTCGTGCAGTCTGGGGGTTTTTGCTCTGGTTTGCTTTTGATTGTTTTGTTGGACCTTCAGGTGCTTACACCATGTCAATTTCGCTTACCAGTACGCATATCTGCTTAGCATATACATTTACGCAATGCTTACACCTGCTAAGCATAACTCAGCCCTGGTAACCAGTGATCACATTCCAGTCTGATAAAATAGCAGGGTAATATCATCTTTAATAAGTGTATTTAATCAATAACATGTTTCTATGTGCTGTCATTACAATACCAAGGGGTGTGAGTATACTCTATGGGACACCTGAAAATACATGGCTAGTACAAAAATCTTTTCTTTTTTTATGTGTTTCTTACATGGGTAGTATCCCAGGTTATATGCAGTCACACTTGCAAGTATTGTATCATTACTAGAAAGGCTCACCAGTCTCTAGTACACTTTGCTGTGAGGGAAAGTTTAGTTTGCTTTTTATTTGCTGTATTTTGTATTACTTTATTGCCTTTTTTATTTTGAATACAGTGATTTGTTTTCTTTACCTTGTGTTTTACTTGTATTCTGCTTTTAACTGCATATTAAAACTTGAAAAGATAACACAGCTCTGTCTCTTGTGAGTCAGGCAGACATTTTCCCCACTCTCCCACCCAGTCACTGTTGTGTTCTTAAACATGACTGTCTTTGTAGTTGCCTGCCCCTTATGTTAATTTGACCATAAATCTCATTTTCTCTCTGCTTTTACTGGCTTGTGTGAGTAAGCTTAAAATTATCATTTTGTGAAATCACTCCCCTTCAAATATTTAAATTTATTGGCCATCCTATTGTATTCCATAGTACCAGAATACAAAAGTGACCACCTCCTTTCAATCTATCTTGCTGTTTTAAAAATAGTAACTCTCCACTAAAAGTTAACTTTTTAGACAGGTAAAACTTAAGTTACCTACTTTCACATCTAACTCCTCTAGTGCACACTGCAGTGTTTAGGATAAACTATTTTTTTCATCTTACCTTTAAACATCCCTGTGACTAGCACTTGCTCTAAACCCTACTGGAAAGCACTAAGAAACCTTAAACTGATACAAGCACTCAACTCTGCTTGTTAATAAGGAGAAATTAATTACAGGAACTAAACAGCCTATAATTGCAAAGTACCTTGCTAAGGTAAGGGAAAACAGCTCTTGTACTTTACAAAAAAAGCACCAAACCAGGCATGTCCAAGGGTCAGCTTCCGGTGATTTCTCCTGTCCACCTGGTGAATCTGGGCATATTGGGGCAATGCAGCAATTGCCTCATGTACAAAGACAACCCTCTCCTCCTACCACCCAACACTACAACCTGCAAGAGATGCACTTACATAGCCAAACTGGAAGCAAAGCTCTCTCCACCCAAGATTGTGCTAGACAGTCAAGAGGAGAAGGTTAATACCTGCACTACACCTCAAGCAACACATAGCCCTTCTAAACCCACACCACCAACACCCTCACATAGCATCATTAAACCCTAATATGCCAATACCCTTAATAGTAACCTGCCCAAGTAACAAGGATCTCCAAAGCTGAAACGCAAACAAACACCAATCACAACCAAAGTGTCATATAGCTCACAACACCAGTGTGCCACCCAACAGTCCGTAAGGCAAGACAATGTGCCCAACACTTTAGTCATAGATGACTATAAAGTTAGGCACACTGATGTCCCACTCACCAGGCTGAACAAGGAGAAAATTACAGTCTGCCTGTCAGATGCCAGGATCTGCCACATAACACATGGTCTCAAGTCACTCCACAGCAAGTACAAATATGACTGTGTCATTGTCCATGTTGGAGTGAATGACTTGAGATGCACCTCCCTGGACTACATGAAAAGAGACAGAGAAGAGCTCCCGGATTATGTGGCCCAGGCAGGTATGACCCTAGCCCTGATTTGCACCTGCCTTCACCCAGAACGATACCACAGTATAAGGACAAAATTATTGACTTCAACAATTGGCTAAGCTTCTGGTGTCATTCAAAGGGGATCCAGTATCTGTCTGCCTGGGACGACATGATCAACAGACCACGATGCTTTGCCATAGATGATCTGCACCTGATGTCCCTGAGATTCAGGTTACTGGCTAAGGCTCTTGCCACCCCCATAGTACCTTTTTTAGGCAAAGTTCAAAGGACAAAACCACCACTGTAACAAGTACAAGCATGCAACATCTGTAGGTAATGCTACTCAATGCTAGAAGTCTAAACCTCAAAATGCACTCTCTTGAGGCACTCCTAAAAATGGAGAACTTTGATATCTGTGCAGTAACTGAGACCTGGTTCAAGGCTCCAGAAAGCACCCCTGCAATACCAGCCTAAAACTCTTACCAGACTTTTCAGCCATCAAACCAGGACCAAAACAATAAAGGTGGAGGAGTGTCCATATTCACCAAGGATATACACACCACCAGGCTAGTTGCTCAACACAATGCATCTGAAATTCTCCAGGTGCAACTAACACTAGGTAAGACTGCAATCCAAATTGTAGCTTGCTACAAATCCTCCACCATGCCCCAAGATTCTCACTACACCGTTCTAAACATACTGGAAAATATTAAGATACAAACAAACACCCTAATACTGGGTGATTTCAACTACCCTGCCATTAACTGGGAAAACTACTCTTGTACCAACTACTTTGACCAACAGTTCTTGGAATTCATAAATTCCAATGCCCTGAATCAAGTAATCCATAGTCCCACTAGGGGCTCCAATTTCCTAGACCTGGTCATTACCAAGATGGGAAATCAGTGTTCCAAACCTATGGTCACCCCCTCATTGGCCAGGTCTGACCATAAGCTAATCACCCTTGACACCCTCATCCCTCCCCCAGCCCTCAGTAAAGTAACCACTGTAAAAAACTTCTCCAGCGCCAACTTCATGCAACTCAAGTCAGACATGACAAACTTCATGACACCCATGCAGACAGGAACTGAAAGTTCGATTCCCGAATCCTTCATTAAGGCACTGTACGAGCACATCCACTCATGCATGAATTGTGGCATCCCAAATAAAACCAAGACACTCTCTTCCAAAAAAAGGAAGCCAATCTGGTGGTCCCCTGACATAAACAAACTTTACAACAAAAGGAAGAAACTGTTGCAGAAAAGAGGAAAATCCCAGGATGAAAAAACTCCCTTACCAGCCTCAGTAAGAAGCTGAGATCTCTCATAAAATCCTCCAAAGCTAGTTAAGAAAATAAAATTGCCAAAGATTCCAAAGACAACCACAAGGCATTTTTATGTCACGAATCTAAATGACAATGCTCAGATCTGCTCTGAGCTACAACAAAATGGCATTAAATATACTGATCCCAAGGATATTGTCAATATCCCTGCAGATCAATTCAGTGCCAACTTCACCCTCTCTCACCCTAAAGGGTCCATCTCAATACCGAAAGATTGCCAAATTCCAGTAATAATGGCCACACAGGTAAACAATGCACTCTCCAAAGCTAAGAATACAGCATCCATGGGACCAGACGACATCCTGGGCTGTGTACTACATGAACTACAAAATGAACTGGCACCACACCTAAGTGTCATGTTTAATCATAGCCTCACCTCAGGCTTCATGCCCACTGAGTGGTGCACAGCTACAGTTATCCCACTCCACAAAGGAGGATCCACCTTGGATTCTGGGAACTACTGCCCCATCAGTCTGATGAGCCTGATCTGCAAGGCCATGGAACATATTATCATGAAACATATAAACAAAGACATTGGCAACCTTCAAACAGTGGACCCCACCCAGTTTGGGTTCGTGAATTGGCAATCTTGTCTCCTGAACCTGATTGACTTTGAATCAGTCTCTACAGCTGTGACTGAGGGTAGGCGGTCCACACAGCCTATCTGGACCTCACCAAGGCCTTCGACACCATCCCCCACTCTGGAATCATAGATACACTTATCACTGGATGGGTTGCCAACTGGTTTACTGACAGAACCCACACTGTAAAAGTAGACAACTCCAAATCCAGCTCCAGACAAGTGACAAATGGAGTACCTCAGGGTTCAGTCCTGGGACCACTCTTGTTTGGCAGCTACTTCTCTAAGGTACAGGCCAACACTAAGGGACTTTGGTTAACAAAGTTCACAGATGACTGCAAACTGGGAGCCATTACTGAATCCCCAAATGATGTGGATATTCTACAAAAGGGCCTTACAGAAACAGATGCTTGGTGCCAGAGCCATGGGCTCAAGCTCAATGCAAAAAAATGTATAGTTATTCCCTTTGGGAAAAAAAACATGTACCCATGAATTACCACATAGGTGGCAGCACACTAAACACCAAAAGTGTGATAAGAGACTTAGGGACACAGGTGGACAGTGGTCTCACCTTCGATAACCATATCGCCACAATAGTCAGGAAATCCTTCTATGTGGCCACCTCTTCTCTAAGGGCTTTTCATCCAGAAAAAAGAAGGTCTTTGTCCCACTGTACGCATCCTTCATTAGACCCATTATAGAATACAACGCCCCATTTGGTATGTACCTCTCAAGATATCTGCAACAACTGGAAAGGCCACAGAAATACATCACTAAAAGAATCACAGGCCTAAAGCAGATGCCCTACACTGACCGTCTAAAACAACTCCAGCTATACTCTGTCGCATATCATCTACTCAGAGGTGATCTCTGTTTAACATACAAGGCCATGTCAATCCCAGAGCTGTTGGACATGCTACACTTAAAGAAATCCCTATCCCTCAGAGCCACACACTCCAGGGATCTAAACCTTTTCATCACAATGAACAAAACATGCTGGAGGGATAGGTTCCTGACCCAGAGACTCCCCAGACTCTGGAATAGACTGCCCATACATGTCAAGCAGAGTGCCTCTTTGGCCCTCTTCAAAAGGAATCTTGAAGATTGGATGGTAGATAGGAAATTCACCCCGGGGATCACATCAGTTGCCCTGCTAGACAGGGGTCCAGGGAAGTAAATATTGTGGGAAGAAATAGCCAGGGAATGGTTATGGTTAGGCTTGTATAGGCCTTAGGGCCGATAGCCTAGTACCAAACTATGAACCTATGAACCTATGAAAGGTACTACTTTTAACAGTGCTTTTCCAAGTAAGAGTAGATTACAGATTGTAATACTGGAACCATACACCCCTGCATGCAAAGCTGGACTTGAGTACTGACTATCGTGTTCTTAGTGTGTGAGCTGTGTGTTATTAAGTATCTCCTACTGGATATTGATCTGATATGGGGATATTAACTGTAGACTACTATGTGTTTAGGACATGTCTTTGAGGTCTGCTGTCATGTAGTAATGGCATACCTATTAGTGTTAGACGTCTATCTGTCAAAATATTCATCCTAATGAATAACCTGTTGGCTAGCTGATTTCTGTCTGTCCTCTGTACAGATGTGCAGATGCCAGGTATCCATCTTGGCAGCTTACAGGCAATCTATGATTGACTGACACTGACATATCTGCCAAGCTGTTATGAATGTCACAGCTAGGAAACCCCACCCTGTCTGCACTACATGCCATGGATACCTCAACCAGACTACCACAGTCAAGAGAACATGCATGGGTACAGGTCTCTAACTTAGACACTGGTCATGTTATGTAATATATGTTGCATACATGTCAATTGGAGCACCTCACTGGTCCTCTGCAAGAGAAAACCAGATGATCGGATGTTGAATTTAACTGTCACCCTGGGGATCACTCAAGTAGCATTGGTTGATAGATGGCCTGCTGACAAATGTTAGGTGGCATGATATCAGTGTACCCACATGCACTACTCTTCTCATCTCTCTATAGACATTAGCCTGGTACACACCTAGGAACACCTGCCCCTATGAACCCCAGTACTGACAAATGTGTCAGTGTGCATTACTGAGAATAACAGTGTCTGTGTGTTTGTAAACTTGTAGTTGACAATACCCTGAGGGACTTCTCACCCACTACACCCCCATTGCAATACTTATAAATGGCTGCTGCTGTAATTGACGTTAAATGTACCTTGCTACACTCTTCACCCTATGGGCTACCTGGAGCTTGCAGTACCAGCATAACACTGTTCTACAAATGGGTAGATAGGTGTGGGTTACCCTATGAGTCCTAGCAAGTGTGTGTATGTGTGTGAGTGAGAATATTTGTAGAAGACTTTCTGATGCCACATTCTCCAAATACAATAAACCTTGCCATACATTATAAGGGATACTGATGTTGCTGACATTAGGAAAGCCATGACAAACCCTCACCCTACTATTCCTGTGCCATGTGCAATAAATGCATAACACTGTAGTAGCACTGATTCGATTGACAAGGGTTTGTATTGCAGTCCTGGTCAATGTGTGATTGTGGGTATGTCAGAGCATTACCATGGGTTTCGGTGAGTACAATATGCAATGTGGGGTGTGGGTGCTGGGAATACTGTCTTTACACCATAGTATCCCCAAGTACATGTCCCAAGGTCCACTGTATGAGTATAGCTGTCACCATCAACCATACAGGTAACTGATTACACTATCCAGCCCAATGATGCATGTGCTGTGTGCAAATTGTCTGTAAGAGAAAGGACTCACTGACAAGGTAATTAGCACTGCTAAACCCAGGTCTTTCAGATGTGTCTATGACTTTATGTGTTTGTCAATGTGTATATGACAGTATGTCATACTATGTATTGTTCATTAACACCCAGTACATCCCCATTACCATACTGTACAAGGCCTGGTGATGTTCTTCACTTAACAGGAAACTCAGGGCACACCTCACCCTAAAAAGCTCTGTGGTGTGTGCAATGAAAGCCAAACACATTAGTAGCAATAAGTACCTATGTAGGGGTTCTACTCTCAGTGTTGCCAAGTAAGTGTGTGGGTATGTGAAGGGATCTACTTCAGTCTGCAGAAAATATATGTCCCAAGAGATCATTTGTCTGAGAACTAACAGGCTAAAGGTAACATTTCAAAGCAACCATCTTGTGGATATACATTTCAAGCAAAACTAGTAGTGAATGTGTACATGCTCTCTTCCCACTGTACAGCTGTACAGCGATACAGGAGTTGGTATATATACATGGGTGTGGTCGTTGTGGCTACAGCCACCCACATTGGGGTTATTGTTGTGGGTATTTCCCCGCTTAGTGTTCTGTTACACTGTACAGTTTATGTTAACAGCTTAGGTAGTTGTTAATCACACTATGTGTGGTTCTATGCCACCCCACACCCTCCAAAGTGGGAGGCTGTACTACCCACACCAGCACACCTATATTTACCAACTCCAGGATTGCACTACATCGGGGAAGAGAACATATACCCCACCAGTACCATTGTCAATGACATTAAACTGGCAAACTGATTATTTCCTGATGTGATGTTTTGGCAATTTGGTCTGGGTAGAATTACATAAGCTAAATTGAGTTCACTGCAAAATGAAGTACATCTATGTGAACAGTATTGCAGCAACACCAAAGCCTGTGTGTGTGTGTGTGTGTGTGTGTGTGTGTGTGTGTGTGTGTGTGTTATTCACTGACATTTGGTGTGTGCCACACAGTACACTTACAATTGTCCACTGTAGAACAGCTGCTGACATCTGCCACCATGTAGTCACCTGTATACACCCCTCGGACCTATCAGCCATGTGGCACATGCAGTAACTGTTATACAGACCTGTTACCTGTGTACAGCTGTACCCGAGATATGACACAGTCAATGTGTCACCACAGTGATACACCCCTTGGTGGACAAGACAGCAGATCAACATCCTAGTGACCCTTAGACACCTAGAACACAAACAGAATGCATTGTTGAGACCACAATCAGTAAGTGTTAATAACAGTTATAATGCATCATGGCTGGACAGCTAAACACCCTGATGTGTATGCATTAATCTTTCCAACTGAAAACATGTTCAACAGCATTACATTGCTAAACCTTATGACATTCACCCTGTGCATCAGAACCATATCAGCATGTCCCTGCATTGATGGTATGGATGAAAGGGATGTGGCACAGGTATCATCATATGCACAGAGTGTTTTGGCAGGTTTGCCAGAGGCCTAGGCTGAGCTGTTTGGTTGACATCATGTGCATGGGTTAGGGGCTTCTTTAGTAAATGGACTGTCCAGATGTGGTGTGTGTAGGTATAGAAGTGCCCTAGCTGTGCTGGTGAAATGTGTGTATGTATGCACAGATGTCTGCCATGTGGCTGCCCTACACGGAGGTTTGTTGGACAGCTGCAGACTGTACATGGCAGGGTGTACAGTTTACTGTCTCTGGCCATGGACATGGGAACTGTGCCTGCCAGGAGTTTCACGGGCACTACAAGGCGGAAGCCCGGATATGTTACTCTCCTCTGATGATGACAATTGTCCACTGGATCTGCATCTCTGTTGGAACTGGCCAGGGGCACGTGCACATGGCCTGCTGCATTGTGGTGTGGAAGGCACCCCCCTGCAGTGCTCTTGCTGGTACTGCCACTATGGGAGTGTCCGTGAGTTGTTGCACTTCCACATAGACCTCCATCTGTTGGTATTGCTGACCTAGGTCCATGTGGCCACCTCACTACTCTCACCACATGCTCTAACATAGACACCACACAGTTGAGGATTCCCACCATCTCACCCAACCATCTATCCAGGACCTCTGCAAAATAACGGTGGGCACCTGCAAGATCACAGATGTCAAGTACAGCAGAATGAGTAGCCCTCTGGAGCCTCAGACTCTGTCTGGTGTAATGTTCCATACATGCCTGTGCCTCCATGATGGCCCAAAACATTCATCTGGTGACACCTGCTGTGGCACTACTACCAGGGGCATGATGGCCATCAGCTCTCCTATGAGCACCCCTGTACATATGGATGTATGGTACCTCTCCGGTCATATGGCTATGGCTGCTGTGCACAGACACACTTGCCATAGTCCCCACACTGTCCTGTCTCATGCCACCACCCGCAAACTGTCATCTATGGCCACTGGTGATGGAGTATGTATGGGCATTGAGACTGTGTGCAAGGATGGGATAGATAAAAGTGCGATGTCAACTGATGGCACAGCTTCAGCCCCTGACAACACTGCCTGTGCCTCACTATGCCTATCATCATTGTCAGAGTCTGTATGGTTGCTAACATCAGTTTGCCTGTAGGAGGGACCCTGACCCACCTTGCCACCTGTGAGGGTCAAACAAAAAAATGTAATTTAAGACCTGTACATTATGGTTTACCTCTACATACCCTCTCACACACACACACACACACACACACACACACACACACACACACACACACACACACACACACACACACACACACACATTCACACTTAGAGGTGAGGTGGCACAAAGATATTACACAGACCTCTCATTACCCAACAGTAAACATGCATGACATATGGCACTCAACAGCATGCACTGCAGCCATACTCAGTCCTTGTTACCAACATTAAACATCTCTGTGATACATGAGCTGTGTTAGTAGGTGATGGCCATTCCCCTGGAACACACTGCACCCATGTACACAGTATTGCTGTGCACGTGCACAGCACACTGGCATGCACTGTGCACCATACCTCACGAGTATACACACCATTGCTGAATGGTGTGTATACTCACCATTGCTGAATGTGTATATGTGTGGCAGTTATGTTTGCTCTGTTGCTTACAGCCCCTATGTGTTTATTTGACACATACCTGGGATGATATGAAGACTGATGTCAATAGTTAATGCCTGACTTCTGATTTGCAGATCTCATCATCAGCAGTGCATGTTTGAACAATAAAATCCGAATACACTGACAACCTTCAAAGCTTAATGTGGATATGAGGAGTGTACACACTCTTGTTGATATGCCAACCTCTTTCATGGTATGGAATGGGTTCACAGTACTGCATATGTTAACATTACACACACCTGATATGTGACATATGACCTGTGCAGTCCAATGCAGTATCAAATAAATGTGTTAATCATGCAGATGCTGAATGCAATGCATACAATATGTGGGTTGCATAAGCGTGTACACCCTTAACACAATGGATGTTGCACCACCTGTTAAGTGAATTGCAGCAGTCACTATTCCTGCAAGGGGTATACTAGCATGGCCCATCTTCACTTGCCATTATTTGGTCACTCCACACTACAAATGTCCCCCAACTCTGCTGGATTGCAAGGTCAGCTCATATGCACAGCCCTTGGAGGTCAGACAATGGCTTCACTATTGCTGTGGAGGCAGGGTTATATCTGACACAATTCATGACCTTTACTGTGCTCAGATACACCATTCTTAGAGAGCTTTGGGTGTATGCTTCAGTTCACTGTTGTGTTTCAGGATGACGCCCCTCCCCATTCTCAGCCTTATTGCAGATGCTTGACAACTATGGGCCACACATGAGTGTTATTTTGCAGTGTTCCAAATTCTGAACGCCATGTCTACTGGCCTAGTTCCTGCTAATGTACAGCAAATCTAAAGGTGTACCCCGGCACCAGCAAGGTAAAAATGAGGATGGTGGCCCTGAAGTGGAGTGAGGTGTTGCTTGTGCATCACATGTATCTTTATGAATAGTCTGTAGGCTTCAACCTTGGTCTCATGACATCATTACACATTCCAACACAGGCCTTTCGGAGGCTTGATGTTATGCATATGCTATCTGTAGAGAGTCCTGGATGATGTTGCCTGTGGAACAACTCTTCTGTCTGATTACCCTAACCCATAGGCCATACATATGCAGATTCCAGGCAATTGTCTACACAGGTACTGCACAGGCAATACTTGCTAGACATTTCTGCAAGTCCCTCAGTGTTGCTGCATGTTTCTGGGCAGCCTCCATGCCCAGTTTGCAACATGTGCTGTCATCTGCTTTGGATGAGCATGTTTATTTTCTACATTAATGTTGTCCCATATTTCATACACACATATATGACTGTCTGCACTGTTTGCCATGGTATATGCAATGATGAGGTAAGGCTACTTTTCCAACTCCTGAGTGCTACCTTTTGGATATGTATAAGGGTAATGTTTCAGACATGTACCTGCTGTAGGCCATTTGTCCCACCATTATGTTCATCTCTGTCCACACATCTTGCACTGACAGGTTCTTAGGTACACTGCAAAACTCTTACATAACTTTCAGATATGCCACCATGGTGACCACTGTGATGCAGTGCAGTTAACAGCAACAATAAGTGAACATATACAGCGTGCATTATGGGTAGATGTGTTACAGGCATGCACGGCAAATAGTATAGCCATAACATGGCCAGTGTATTGGCAAACCTGAACAAAACAACTACATACTCACCAGCTATAGGCTCCTGCCCTAGTTGTATACCAGAGGGACCTAAATAGTTGTGTGAGAGACATAATGTCAGTAGCCACACCTGTGGCATTGGTACAGGGTGGGAGCAGCATTTCAGCATATTAACAGTATAAACTCACAATACTAGAGATAATGCACATCTGTTCATTACTACACTGCAGCAACAGACTAGCTTATCTGACATATGCATGTTGATACTTTACAGATGAAAATGGATAAGCAACAGTGATCTACTAATGTGCCCTGGGGCCTTACCTGTATGCTCCGCATCCATTGTGTGGGTGGCACCCACCTCCACAATGCTGTCTTCAGCTTGCTGGCTTGGCTGGTGGGCGGGTGCCCGAAGGCTGGTGAAGAGCTCCTCAGCATGTGTCAGTGGGGGCTGGATGGCTTGAACCCCCCACCTGTGGCTAGCTGGTCCCTCCTAACTGCAGCAACATGCTGACGGGTGTGGTGGATCAGATTTGTGCAGCAATGCCACACCTGCTCTTAACTGAGGTTGTGCGGGCCAACATCATTTACCCTGTGGATGAAATTGTTCCACAGGTCGGTGCTCCCCTTCAGATCCTGGGCCCTGTGGCTGAAGATGATGGCATGATGGACTATGAGGAACTGGATTATAGCATCAATTTCCAGGAGTGAGTATGCGGGTAGGCGTTCCCGGGATATTGTACTTGGAAGCCATAAACAGGAAAAAAGGTCAGGGGACCTCATACAGTTGTCAATGTGCACATCAACAGTGGGCATTACTTGCAAAGAATCCAGACTATACCATAACACTGTAAGCTATCATGGCTTGTACATCTTGCATTACACTCCTGGCCCTCACCTGTCTAGTTCCCCCAATGTTGGACACTTAATGGCATAATCCACTGCACACCATTCATTTCTGTGTAGAGGGATGACAGTGGCCATCTTCCATGTGAATGGTGTGTGGATGGTGGCATGAGTGTGTTTGACTGCAGTGTGTGATGGGACTGTGAGCATTATAGCATCAATTTCCAGGAGAGTATACAGTTGTCAATGTGCACATCAACAGTGGGCATTACTTGCAAGGAATCCAGACTATACCATAACACTGTAAGCTATCATGGCTTGTACATCTTGCATTACACTCCTGGTCCTCACCTGTCCAGTTCCCCCAATGTTGGACACTTAATGGCATAATCCATGCACACCATTCATTTCTGTGTAGAGGGATGACAGTGGCCATCTTCCATGTGAATGGTGTGTGGATGGTGGCATGAGTGTGTTTGACTGCAGTGTGTGATGGGACTGTGAGCACAGGTCTGTGTTAATGTAGGAAGCAAACTGTGATGTTCTCATGCCCCATGGAGACTTGCTGTTGTTGCCATCAGTCGGCATTATGTCCATGCTCAACACTGATGTGGGCAGGAGTGCGGGTGATGTGCATATCCCCCTGTACCACTGGTGTGGACAGGGTACCACTGTTCCAACCTATCCTGTCTGATGCAGGTTGCCTGTATCCATGGCATGTGTGCATGAGTTGTGGTTTACCCCCAGTACAGGTTATCTTGTGTTACTGGCTCTGAGACTGAGTACATATGTGTAGACATGGTTGCAAGTGGCCTTGGTGGTTTGCATATGTCTAATTTCTAGCCATAGTCAGCCTTGCAGGAGGTCACCTGTGAACCTACATGCTTGCTGAGATAGAGATGCACTTGCTTCCAAGTTGTGGTCTGAACCTATGTGTCTCTGTACAGCCAGTATAGCAACCTATTATGTGCTTTGTGTCTTGATGGTGTCCACCAAGGGGGATTACCCTATCTTTGGTGGGGGATGGTTGTACAGGTAAGGTACTGCTGATTTCATGTAGCTACAGTGAATATGAAGTGTACACACCCCTGTTACAATGCATGGTACTTGTGCAATTGGAACATGACCCCACAAAAGCACATCAACACAATCCCCACCTGTGATGTGTCCTATAGCCTGCTCAGTTCAATAGGGAACATAACAACCTGTCCTATGGAAACATACATGTTCATAGGTGTGTACTAGGCTAATGGCCTTGGAGTCTTTACAAGCCTAGCCCATGGGATTACCCTGGCATCGTGCCAGCTGACCTTAGTCTGTCGAGTAAAGCCACTGGCGTGATCCCTTTGGTGAATGTTCTATTTCCCATCCACTCATCAAGATTTCTCTTGAAGAGAGCCAGTGAGGTGCTCTACTTGACATGTATGGGAAGGCTATTCCATAGCATGGGAAGTCTCTGGGTTATGAACCTGTCCCTCCAGCATATGGGAAGTAATACTCAGTACAGTAAGAATGTGCACATACCCTAACACTGGTATGTTGTGTAAACACCTGCTGAAATGATTACAGCATCCAGTTGTCTTGGTTAGTACTCTAACGTCATATCACATCTTCACTTGGCAATGGTTGCTCACCTTCCATGAAACAGCTTTGTTTCTTTTTAAATAGAATTTTACAGGTTATGGGTCACATTTGAGGTGAGAAACGTTTTGACATGACTTCCTGTGGTTTCATTGGTATACAGCACACAGACCTGGCATTCCAACAGGGGTGTGTACACTTTGATATCCAGTGTATATGGGTGTTGATATAGCTGTTAGTGGTAGGCATGGACAGTGGGTCATAACACAGTTGTACACTTCTCTGATTACTACATGATATGCATGCCTACTGTAGTACCCATATCAGTGTCATGGCAATGCAACAATCAGTAGCAGTACATATTTTATTTTGTTGTATGCAGTGACAGTGTGGGCATTGTCTATTTACCTTTCCTGTATGGAAGACATCCTTCCTGTCTGTGTGCAGTGTTGTTATAGACAGCAGGTAGCTATACCTCTTATAACAGGGCTTATGCACACAGGCCAACTACATGTTTGTATAAGGTTCCAGACATAGGAACAGTGTGTGATTATTGCTGTTATATACATTGAATACTACTAGTTTTACAGGGTTTGTGTGTTCATGCTAGTTTTGCATGGAATGCAGTCTGTCTACATAGCTCTCAACTGTGGCCTATCCACATGATGGCCAAAGGATTGGCTGTTATGTTTTGTCTGTTCCCCACACAGGTCTTGTGCTTGACTCATCAGTGGCGATCTCTCCGTTGATTGCTATCAGTACATGGCAACATCCATTTGTGTTTCTGACTTCATATTCCTGAATAAGGTTATGTTGCAACCAATCCTGTAACACCAGAAATTTTCACAGTGTATAACAGCAATATTTCAAATAAGGCCCTGTGTTTCAGCCTCTGTCCTCCACCTATATACCAGGCTTTGTCCAGATGTCATGCAGTAGAAGGTCGATAGTTAATGGTCTATCATTATTTAGTACTGACATTCCTGCTATCATTTAAATGATGTTGTGGCAAGTTGCGCGGTAGGTTCAATATATATGAGGGCTACAGCTGGACAAAACATGTGTGACCCTGTACAGTCTAGAGGTCAGTGCATGGAGAACACTGTTGTATGCCCTTGTAAGACATTTTATGGGGGGGTATTAAATGTTTTAATCTAGGCTGTTACAACATGTGAGGGATATCAGTAATAAGACACATTAAGGTATATGGCTGCAGATTTTCATATGTTTCACCATGGGAACAGGGGTGGGCTAGAGCTTACTATCTTGCACACAGTTCTGTTTGTCAGTGTGATAGTGATGCTTTAAATTAAGCATTGTTATGTAATGAATACATCTACATTCTGACAACTGATACTTTTCCCCCAGGTGGTTGAGTACAGAGTGTAACTGGAGGCTGTTGAACTACATCTGTATTTAAGTGTTGATTGATTCTTATCTTCAAGGCAAGTGTGTTTATCACTGTTGTACTACTTGAAGGCTTTAGCCTAGACAGCAAAGTATGTTATGTTTTGCAGATTACTGTATCATATGTTTTCTTTGAGAGTTGCATTAATCAGTTATTATGTATTTCAAACACATAAGTGCTATAAGAAATGGCATAAACAACAGAAATAGTACACGGATAAACATTTATATGTATGCAAACTGAGTGTGGTGTCATGTCCTTTGCATTGTGTGTGGGTATATGTTTCATGCAATAATTCTCATTTGTACAAAAGAATCAGACACTGGCGATTTGAAAACGTAGCAACTCTAGGAATAATGGCTGTTTGATATGCTGTGCACCCTCTATATACTCTCTCTCTCTCTCTCTATATATATATATATATATATAAGTATTTATATATATATATATATATATATATAAGTATTTATATATCTATATATGTATGTGTGTGTATATATATATATATATATATATATATATATATATATATATATATATATATATATGGTTTACTATTGAAATATCCGTGTAGCATTGTACGCCTATGAACTATTCGAACTACAGATGTTTGAATACTTCATATGTGTGCAAGCTATGTAATCAAATGGTATATTTGCAAATGTACTGTGCATTCGCAAATATAACGTTTGATTATGTACAGGGATCGCTGTACAGTGTGGTTAGGGAAATACCTGCCTTTCCTCACTGTAGTGCGATCTTGGAGTTGGAATATTTAGTTAGAGGGGTGTGGGTAGCACAGCCTCCCACAGGGGGGTGCAGCGGGGCTTGCCCCCCTGCATAAATGGGATGTTAGATGTAGGGGTTAGGGAGTTATGGCAAGGGTGGCATTGTTGTTAATGCCGTAAAATGTTGTTGTCGGCATTTTTGGCATTAACCGCTGATTTTTGACATTAGGGCCATTAGGTTATGTGTACTTTTGGTGAAAGAATTCGCTGTTAAGTACCATTATTATTCTGAACTTCGACATTTTAATATTAAACCGATATATATATATATATATATATATATATATATATATATATATATGTGTGTGTATGTATGTGTGTGTATATATGTATCATTAGAATGTTTAGTGCTTCTACATTGTATATTCCCTATGGTAGATTCGAAAAATCCACTCTGGACCCGATGTACTACAACCCAAACCAAAATTTATTGATCAAAAGTCCACAAGGAAAAATATATCCACAGTCAAGCGCTTTCGTCAAGTGACTTCTACCCTATGGTAGACTGACTGTTCTGCATGAAATGTTAGAGAAATCATCCCAACATTTTGCAGTTCAGATGTCTTACTGGTAACGTGTTGTGGCTGTGTTGTGCAGGGTCCTGTGTTCAAGACTTGCAAGTGCTGTTTATTTTGTTGCAATGCAGATCATTTGAGCTGTGGAGGAAGGGATAATGGCAATAATTATAAGAGATCCCTATTTTGGGCCCCTTCACCCCCATTTACAGTGCATTTGGTCAAATGCTTCACAGTGTGAGGTTCAGAGTATGGATCCAATGTCCAAATGCAATATATATATATATATATATATATATATATATATATATATATATATATATATATATATAGATAGATATATATATGCACTACTGCATTCGCATAAGTGTGTTTGACTATCCCATCCATTTAAGTTTTGTGGATGACATTCTGATTGACATGAAAATGGATATTAGCAGTATGAAAGATGGTTCCAGAAGTGCAGTGTTTTTTTTTTTTTTTTTTAATTAAAATTCTGGGCAGTTAATTAATTTCAGTGAGAGCATATTTTGGATTTGACACTGTGTTGCACTTCCATTTTAAGAGAGGAGATCAGAGTCTTATTCTGTCAGAATTTCCCTGTCCATGCAATGTGAAACTCATAACTGTATTTGATACTCTATTAGCAGAGATTATATATGGAAATGCCCACCCAGTCCCCACCCCCAGAAAATGTAAAGCATGACTGTGACTGCCTGACAGAATGATCTTTTATCCCCTCATTTTGTAATATCAAGCAGCAATAACCAAACCAGAGTAATATCATTTGTACTATCTAGGCCACTTTCTTCTTTCCTTCCATTAAAGTTAGCAAAAGAGCTAAGGTACTGGAATGGAATAACAAGAGAGGGAAAGGTACTAGATTGGGATTAGGATAAACAGAAATTTGAACTGCATTTTTGGTAAGCAGAAGTTTGGACTGCATGTTAGACACTGGCTTCCCTACCGAGGATTGGTAACAGGCAAAGAGAAAGGGATAGAGGAGTGATAAATGAAATAAATCAACATGGGTAGAGTTTTCAGTTGAGTCTAGAATAGAAAGTGTGGTTAAACAAGGATAGTTAGAGTGGTATATGAAACACTGGATGGTGATTATAAGAAATGAGCCGAAGAAGTTAGTAAACATTGGGAAGAAACAATAGAAAGGCAGGTTACAAAGAAACAAAGAAAGGAAAACTATATAACTCCCTATTATGCAATAAAGTCCGGAAGGATTAGAAAGTTTGCTTGGAAGAATTTTTGTATAGATATTTAAATACCTAAAGCAGATTTCAGAAAATTTTATTTGGGTTGACAGCAAATGCCTGAGGTGTCATGGGGAAAAAAGAGGTAGCTGATAGCATTTTTATGGGGTATGCAATGAGTTTGTAGATTTGGGGAATGTAATAAGTTGGCAGATTTTAAAAATTGCCCATGGAGTAAGTACACCATCAGAAATGTTTGAGCAGCAGATGGTTACAAGTAAGGAAATTATTTTTTAGAGCTGGGCTGCAGGATATGAATTTCCCAGACTTTGCCAGGCCATGCTATGTTTAATGCTATAGGCTATCAAAAAGAAATTACTAGAAAGTTAAATCTTAATCTAAGCCAGTTGTAATTGAAGTACTGAAAAGAATAAACAAGATTAAAGGAATGGCAGTCGGATCTTTGGTAAAGGGCGGGATCGGGTTGCATAGAAATAAGCGGAATTTTGGGAACAATGCAAGTTTAGTAATGATCAGGATGAGAAGTGAGCTTTAAGGGAAGAAAGGCATTTAAGTAATAAAATAAAATGTATAATACATAGAAATAATGAAAACTGTTAGTGTAGTTTCTTTTCTGTTAATTTATATATACATATGTAATTGTTCAAAAAGTGGAGATTTAAGGAAGGTGCTAAAAAAAGAACAAAACAGAAGTGTCTGATACCCAAAGAAGTCCTAATTAACACATACTGTGGCCAACTTGTAAAATACTTTTATTTTGCAAAATTTAGCCTGCACATTTTCTAGATTTTCATTTTACAGTATACTGCAATAATATCATCTTACACTTCAGAAACACTATTTTATGCACATAGCTTGCAATGTGCATTAAGCCACAATCATGTTTAAAACATTACCAATACATACTTGATACAGACTATTTAAATTCAGCTTATCTCTAACACTTTCTCTCACACTAGCCTTAATATTTAAAAGACTAAAGCAAAGAGAAACATAGCTTTCCCTTGGACAATGTAAAATTTTGTATTGCCATATGTACATGACTACATTGATATACCAATATTCTAAGGAATGCCACCCATTCAAGCTGCCCTTGTAAACATACTGATCAGAAAACCATGCCCATGCCTCACTTTCAGTGGACAGTTTAAATAAGCACATAAAGCTTAAAGGCACCAGCCAGTCATATAGTTAGTAGCCACCTCTGTTATTCAATTTGCATTTCTTCACTTTTTGAACTCTCTTAAATGAGTAGGGACGCATCTATTGTAGTCTAATGTTTTCCTCATAACATCTATAGATAGATATACACATGTATATTTTGAATTCAACCCCACCTGTGAACTGTGAGAAAAATAAATATAAATGGAGCCTTTAAAAGTAACTTAAAACAGAACTTAAATTATAACAATGTCCTTTCCAATGTTTGTACTTTATACATGAGTTAAAGAGCTGCACAGCTTATTTTACAAAAAAAAAAATAAATAAAAAAATAAAAATATATGTATATATATATATATATATATATATATACACATTTATATATATATATATATATATATATATATATATATATTGTCATGTTTTTGTTACAGCATTCTAAGTGCTTGCTGCTATTCAATGGAACAAATGTTCTCATATTTTATATTTAGGCCAAATAGACAAACTTTAGGTAAGAATAAAGGACTATTCTCTAAGTGAAACACTCTCTTTTGAAAATAAATGTATAACATGTTGATATAAAGTATAGCAGTTTCATACCAAAGGAAACTGTCTCAAGTAATAGGACAAGGCCAGAAAAAAATATATATATGAATGTTCAGAATATTCAAATAAGTTTTTAACAAGCAGCTGATGTCCAAAGTGAACCTAATAAACAATGTTGGGTTTTATTTGGTTTATGAAGTAGTTGGCAAATTCCATGAAAATTACTGAAATAAGCACTTGAATAATATGACATAATTACCAAGGATAAGTAGTTATATCACTAAGCAGTTCTGAAATGGAGCAATATAAGGGTTTAGCTCCTTGCTCCTTTCACCAGAATAAAACATTTGCTCACTTTAGATAAAGTTAGTTGTGGAAGGTAGCATGGAGTTATTTGAAATAAGTAAAATATCCAATGAATATGTGTCGCTGGCTTTAGTAAACCATACTCCAGGCTTGCAGGCATGTGGACTTGAGGCTTAGTCTTTCAAAAGCAACAGTGTTGTTAAGAATTCATTAGATGCAGAAATACTGGTCTTGGACTAATGGACTACATTTTTTTTATTTCTGTTCTTCAGACCCTATAGCTTCAATCATCAATTCCCATCTAATCAGACATGAGTCAATATTCTCCTCTGTACTGTGTTGTCGATCAAGAGAGGAAAGAGTCATCCACAGGGATTTTCATTTAGGCATCCATAAGGATGATTTGTACCTGTACCTGTGCCTATACCATTCCTTTGGCATTCTTACTGTGCATGTGGTGAGGCCATTCATCCCTTCACTTTAGAAGTATTCTGGCTTATCTCTCTAATGGCAGCACTGATGATTCTGAGCTAAATCCTTCATTTAAGCACAGAATTACACAGATGACATCCTCCTCAGCAGCTAGCATCGTGTTGGACACAGGTTATAGAGGCATTTTCTATAACCGTAAACTATCCTCCAATGGCTTAAGGGAGCACCTGCATCACTATAGTGGCCTTCATTGTCTTTCTCCATCCATACATGCACCCCCCCACAAATACATACATGCACACATAGATAAGTGATATCGTGTCCAACTTGAGAGTGGCATGCCAGATTACGTCAGTCCACAAATGATGTTTTCTGTGAAACCTCTTCTTGTACTGCCATCTCCAGCTTGGGAGTGGCATGCCACATCTCTTCAGGGCACAAATGATGGTTTCTGTGAAACCTCCTCTTGTACTGCCATCTCCAGCTTGGGAGAGGCATGCCACATCACATCAGTCCACAAATGATGGTTTCTGTGAAACCTCCTCTTGTACTGCCATCTCCAGCTTGGGAGTAGCATGCCACATCTCTTCAGTGCACAAATGATGGTTTCTGTGAAACCTCCTCTTGTACTGCCATCTCCAGCTTGGGAGTAGCATGCCACATCTCTTCAGTGCACAAATGATGGTTTCTGTGAAACCTCCTCTTGTACTGCCATCTCCAGCTTGGGAGAGGCATGCCACATCACATCAGTCCACAAATGATGGTTTCTGTGAAACCTCCTCTTGTACTGCCATCTCCAGCTTGGGAGTGGCATGCCACCTCACTTCAGTCCACAAATGATGGTTTCTGTGAAACCTCCTCTTGTACTGCCATCTCTAGCTTGGGAGTGGCATGCCACATCTCTTCAGTGCACAAATGATGTTATTTTGTGCAAACCACCTCTTGTACTGATACGAATCTGCTGACTGAGAAACACCACACCCATCCATCAGGATAGATGAGCCTGAATAATTTGCTAAGCGACACGCTCACTGTCCCAGCTTTTCCAGTGCCTAAGGCATTCATCAAACTCAGATTCTTACATTCAGAACTTTATTTTTCTGTGACACAGAATCAAGTGGTTTTCTGGATCATATTGGATTATTTCAGATCATCTGAGATTGAATGCTTTTGCTTTGAGCAACATGTTCTTTACATCAGTCAGGGACTGTGGAAAGGCATTTAACAAATCACAGGTTCTGCGGAACAACAGTCATGCACCATCTAGCCCAAGAAGGGCATAATACCTAGTGACTCTTTGCTTTATGAAGTATTAGAAAACTATTGTGCTACATATAGTGTTTTACAATTGACCTTAAATAACATCTGTTGGAGGAATTTGTTAAGGTCCAGATAATGTATGGCATTTCTATAATACAGATATGATGGGATAATTCCTTGTACATTCTAGTTTAAAGAACTTAGAAGACTTACAATGAATTTTCCATGAACTCTACAAAAACTTTCTTGGCAGGAATTCAAGAGGTGCTGCTGATAAAGCGAGTATTTTC
>NC_056732.1:769805733-769833233 GCF_019279795.1 Protopterus annectens
TACAATAATAAGTAGTAGGTACACTGATGTTCCTCCACATTGCTCACAGATAGGTGTTGTGTGTGTGTGTGTGTGTGTGTGTGTGTGTGTGTGTGTGTGTGTGTGTGTGTGTGTGTATGTGGCTTTACATATACTGACTACTAGGATAGTTTCTAGATTCTGCACATTCCTGAACTGTGTTAAGCAGATAACTGGAAAACGAATAATTGAATGAATGATGAATGGATAAAATGTGGTTACTCTGCAAAGGTTACTTTTTGTGAGCTATAATTATACAAATAAAGCATATCTATACCACACTTCACTACTCTTGTAGGTGAAAGTATATTATACTGTTGCTGTATAGTATATAAAAATGATGATATAGTATGTGAAACAAAATATGCTACTTGAACACTATTTAGAAACTCACCAACAGAAAACAAAAATAATAAAAAAAAATATATCATTCTGATTCAAGCTAAGGGTGTCACCTATTTAGAGGCCTGAAGTGGGACATTTTGAATGAAAATAAGAGATTTTACATGATTAACCATACCCACAACCAGTGGACAGGGCTTGCCCATTTCTTTTTCAAAATAAAGACTTACTGTTCATAGGTTCATAGGTAGGTACTAGGTTATCGGCCTTAGGGCCTATACAAGCCTAGCCAAAAAAGTACCCCGGCTTTCGCCACCCAAGAAAATTATTTTCCTGTGTCCCTGTCGTGCAGAGCCACAGAGGTGATCCCGGAGGTGAATTTCCTATTTCCCATCCAGTCATCAAGATTTTTCTTGAAGAGTGCTAATGAGGAGCTTTGTTTGATATAGATAGGAAGTTTTTTCCAGAGTATGGGAAGTCTCTGGGACAGGAATCTATCCCTCCAGCATGATCTGTTTATTGTGGTAACAAGTTATATATCCCTAGAGTGTGTAGCTCGGAGGGATTGGGATTTCTTTAAGTGGAGCATGTCCAACAGTTCTGGGTTTGACATAGATTTATATGTTATGCAGAGATCACCTCTGAGTAGTCGATATGCGATGGAGTACAGCTGGAGTTTTTTAAGACGGTCTGCATAGGGCATCTGTTGGAGGGCAGTAATCTTCTTTGTGAGGTATTTCAGCGGCCTTTCCAGTTGTTGTAGATGTCTTGTGAGGTACATACTAAAAGGGGCATTGTACTCTATAATGGGTCTAATGAGTGATGAGTAGAGGGGAACAATGACCTCTTTTTTTTCCTGGATGAGAAACCTTTTGTGATGAGGTGTGCCACGTAGAAGGATTTCCTCACTACTGTGGTGATGTGATTATCAAAGGAGAGACTACTGTCCACCTGTGTCCCAAGGTGTCTTATCACACTTTCAGTGTTAAGTAGACTACTACCTATGTGGTAGCTCATGGGTACAGAGTTTTTATCAAAGGGAATGACAATGCACTTACTGGCATTGAGCTTGAGACCATGGCTTTGACACCAGGCATCTGTCTCAGTGCGGCCCTTTTGTAGGATGTCCACATTGTTAGGAGTTTCAGTTATGGCTCCTAGTTTGCAGTCATCTGTAAACTTCATTAGCCAGACCTTCTGTTTTAGCCTGTACTTTAGAAAAGTAGATACCAAACAAGAGAGGACCCTGGACTGAACCCTGTGGTAATCCACTTGTCACTGGTCTGAAGTAGGATTTGGAGTCTGCTACTTTCACAGTGTGGGTTCTGCAAGTGAGCCCGTTGGCAACCCATCTGTCATATACCTAGTTTAGTGAGTTTATCTAAAATTCCAGAGTGGGGGATGGTGTAAAAGCCTTGGCGAGATCTAGATAGGCTGTTTGAACCATCTTACCCTCGTCTATGGCTTCGGTGACTGCTTCAAAGAAGTCTATCAGGTTTAGGAGACATGATCTGCCTTTTACTAACCCGAACTGGATGGGGTCCAGAGTTTGGAGATAACCAATGTCTTTGTTTATAAAATCCATGATGATATGTTCCATGGCCTTGCAGATCAGGCTCGTTAGGCTAATGGGGGCAGTAGTTCCCGGGGTCTTTGGTGACTCCCCCTTGTGAAGTGGGATAACCGTCACTGTGTGCCATTCAGTGGGCTCAAAGCATGAGTTGAGGCTATGATTGAACATGGTGCTTGGGTGGGGTGCAAGTTCATACAGTAGTTCATGTAGAACGCAGCCTGAGATGTTGTCAGGTCCCATAAATGCTGTGTCCTTGGCTTTGGAGAGTGTGGTTTTTACCTGTGCAGCAGTGATTACAGAAACTTTGCATTCTTCTGGTATAGGGATGGGCCATTTAGGGGGTGAGGGGGGGGTAAAGTTAGCACTGAACCTATCTGCCAGGATGTTAGCAATATCAGTTGGTTCTGTATATTTAGTGCCATTGTGCTGTAACTCAGAGCAGATTTGAGTGTTGCCATTGAGATTCTTGACATCGCTATAGAATGCTTTGTGGTTGTCTTTAGAATCAGTGGCGATTTTGTTTTCATAACTAGCTTTGGAGGATTTTATGAGGGATCTCAGCTTCTTACTGAGGCTGACCAGCGAGTTCTTCCAGACATGGGATTTTACTCTTTTTTTGCAACAGTTTCTTTCTTCTGTTGTAGCATTTGTTTATGGCAGGGGATCACCAGATTGGCTTCCTTTTTTTGGGGATAGCATCTTGGTTCTGTTGTAAAATTTGAGTTCTTTCTGCTCCTTTATACTATACTAAGAAGTTTAAGATATAAACAATAGTTTTATACAACTATTAAAGAAAACAAAAATTAATAGTTTTGCCCTAAATATCAGGACATTCACCATTTTTTATGTATTTTTGCACTGCAACCACTGCCTAAGCAGGGACTGTCCTACACAAGACAGGCAGGTGAAAATACTAAGTCATGCACTGGAAATAGTATTAAATGTTTCTTGATATGAAATATGTGTGTGTGTGTGTGTGTGTGTGTGTGTGTGTGTGTGTGTGTGTGTGTGTGTGTGTGTGTGCGTGTGTGTGTGTTTATGTGTGTGTGTGTGTGTGTGTGTGTGTGTGTGTGTGTGTGTGTGTGTGTGTGTGTGTGTTATACTACCCAAAATTGTTACTGTGAAATAAAGTCTCAGTTTACAGCAACTAACACAAAAATAGACAGGATTTACTCCTACATGCTTACACACTCACACATAAACATAAATAAAATTCTCATTTGCATTTGTACTATCCTTCTTTTTGCATTACACTGTCTGAAGAAGATATATCAGACAGAGCATCATATTTAATCCATTTCCTTTGTACTTCTACAATCCCTTTTTTGAATGTGGTGTGTGTATATACAAACATATTTATCTATCCATCTGACAAAACATATATATATATATATATATATATATATATATATATATATATATATATACCCAGCAGTGTGAACACTGACTGTAGATGGTTTTCAGATTTTCACTGTTGATTTGACACCCTAACCCCATTTGCAAAAATAGGAAATGGGTTTGTGGATATGTATATAAACATGCACATATCTATCTTTCTATATAAATATATATATATATATATATATATATATATATATAAATATATATATATATAATTTTATAATGCAATGATGATTTCAATACTAGCAATCAGAAAAAAAAATAAACTAATCTTAACATGTACTGTATTATACAGATCACACGTTCAAACATGCTAACATAAATACCCTGCATATAATCACTCAAGACCACACAGACAGACTAAAACACCACAAACAAAAACACAACTGTACACATACACCAACACACACAAAAACAAATTGCCATTATTTTTGCAAGGGGAAAAGCCGCACTGCCACCTCAATGTAGGTGGCTTGGAGCAATACAGCCTCCTAAATCATATAACCCGGTTTACTATCAAAACACATAGTGAAATGTGCATATCATCAAAACATTTCCGCAAAATCCATGCCGCCAAAATTTCAGACTGCTGAAATAAAACCAAAGGGTGACATATCTGACTGCTCCACACCTAAAAACACATGCTAACATGGTTCAAAACTGGAGCGAGATTTTTCAGTTCACAATATCGGTGTTTGAATTTTTCACTTGTCAATGTTCATATTTCACGGAAGAGGTTCGACAATGTGGTGGTCAACATTTTGTTGGTAAACCTATATACCAATTCCATCTTTGCACTGCAGGGGGGGTAAGTGGGAAAACGGACTTATAGTGAAATATTAACTGTTGAAATCAAACAAGCTATGGTTAAACAAATGTTGATAGAAAACAGAAAGCTGTTTATCAGAACTGTCTGAGGGAAGATGTAGTATAATGTCTAATTTATCACCCCCCCCTTTTTAAGCTTGCTTTGAAAATGTCAAGCAGTCTATCAGATAACAGTAACTGACATATTTTTGGCATGTTTTCATTTGTTTTATTACTTTGACATTGAGAGCCATTAGTGATGAACTCAGCCTTGATTGAAACTGTATAACATGTCTGTCAAGGAAAGAAAAACAAATACTGACCATTTAATTAATAAGCAACAATTAATAAATGGGACCATTGTCAGAAGTAAATGCCTCAATGATTTCAAAACCATTTGTATGTTCTATTTGTATTTTCATTACGTATTTGTAGAGTTAGAACATTTTTAAAGTATTGTTAAAATGACTTCCATAATAAGTCTTAAAGTGTCCTTACCATCACATGTTGGTAGTGGATGACTCCACCAGTGATTTTTTTCACACAACAGTGGTTCTTCATGACTTAACCTATAACCAGACTCGCAGCTGAATGAAACTGTGGAACCAATGGAAAAATCATGACCATAGCGACGTCCATGAACTGGAATTCCAGGATCTAAGCATGAATATGAATCTACTGTGACACCTGCAAAATTACATAAAAGCATGTCAGCAGTTTTAGACATGCAAGATACGTCAACAATATATATTTTTTTATGGTTGAACACCTAGGTTTTAGAATATAAAAAAATAACTTTATAATGCTTACTTTGTCATTTTTATTTATCAAACATAAACATGTTTAGTATGCACCATAAGGAAAGTAAATGTTTATCTCATACAACAAGATGCTCATATTTTTAGTACATATTTCCATATCCATGTATCTATAAATATACCTATATATATATATATATATATATATATATATATATATGCACATTATATACAGTGTATACATATATATATATATATATATATATATATATATATATATATATATATATATATATATGTGTGTGTGTATATGTATATGGGTGTACTTTACATGGTCAACATTTCATAAAATCGAACATCATATGGCCGAGACCATATGATCAATTTTTGAAATGTCGACCATGTAAAAAAAAAAAAAAAACACAACAATCACTTACTTTCATATTGCTAGCAGGGAGCTCCACCCCCCACCCTCTGGAACTTAAATATACCAAATTTGAGATCGCACTACAGTGCGGAAGATGGAAATCTTTCCGTTTCAAACTGTACGGAGATGCCCATTCCGCATGGTCAATGTTTCAAATGTCGATAATTTGGTCTCAACCATATGGTCTTTGACTTTATGAAATGTCGACCATGTGAAGAGGACCCAGATATATATATCTATATATCTATATATATACATCTATATCTATATCTATTTTTTTATATATGTGTATATACATACATACATATCTATATATATATATATATATATATATATATATATATATATCTTCATATGCATATGTTGTATATGTGTATATACATACATACATATATATATATATATATATATATATATATATATATATATACTTATATATATATATATATATATATATATATATATATATATATATATCAATATATATATACATGCAAATATATATATTGGGAGAAAAGAATTGGCTAGACAGAGGGACCGAGCTAGAAAAGATGTGCAGCAGGTAAGGGTGATAAAGGATAATGAGGGAAACATACTCACAAGTGAGGAGAGTGTGTTGAGCAGATGGAAAGAGTAATTTGAGGGGTTTATGAATGAAGAGAATGAGAGGGAGAGAAGGTTGGATGATGTGGGGATAGTGAATCATAAAGTGCAATGGATTAGAAAGGAGGAAGTAAGGATAGCCATGAAGAGGATGAAGAATGGAAAGGCTGTTGGTCCAGATGACATACCTGTGGAAGCATGGACGTGTTTAGGTGAAATGACAGTGGAATTTTTAACCAGATTGTTTAATGAAATTTTGGAAAGTGAGAGGATGCCTGAGGAATGGAGAAAAAGTGTTTTGGTACTGATTTTTAAGAATAAGGGTGATGCGCAGAGGTGTAGTAACTGCAGAGGGAGTAAACTGATCAGTCACAGCATGAAGTTATGGGAAAGAGTAGTGGAAGCTAGGTTAAGAAGGGACGTGATGATTAGTGATCAGCAGTATGGTTTCATGCCGGGAAAGAGCACTACAGATGCGATGTTTGCTCTGAGAGTGTTGATGGAGAAATACAGAGAAGGTCAGAAGGAATTGCATTGTGTTTTTGTAGACTTAGAGAAAACATATGACAGAGTGCCTAGAGAGGAATTGTGGTATTGCATGAGGAAGTCGGGAGTGTATGTAAGAGTGGTACAGGATATGTATGAGGGTAGTGTGACAGCGGTGAGGTCTGCGGTCGGAGTGATGGATGTGTTTAAGGTGGAGGTGGGATTACATCAAGGATCAGCTCTGAGCCCTTTCTTATTTACAATGGTGATAAACAGGTTGGCAGACGAGATCAGACAGGAGTCCCCATGGACTATGATGTTTGCAGATAACATTGTGACCTGTAGTGAGAGTAGGGAACAGGTGGAGGAGACCCTGGAGAGATGGAGATATGCTCTAGAGAAAAGAGGAATGAAGGTCAGCAGGACTAAGACAGAATATGTGTGTGTGAATGAAAGGAAGGATAGAGGAATGGTGAGGATCGGAGTAGAGGTGGCGAAAGTGGATACGTTTAAATACTTGGGTCAATAGTTCAGAGTAATGGTGAGTTTGGAAGAGAGGTGAGGAAGAGAGTACAGGCAGAATGGAGTGGGTGGAGAAGAGTGTCAGGAGTGCTTTGCAATAGACGAGTACCAGTAAGAGTGAAAGGGAAAGTCTACAAGAGGGTAGTGAGACCAGTTGTGTTATATGGGTTGGAGACAGTGGCATTGACAAAAAGGCAGGAGTCAGAGCTTGACTTGGCAGAGTTAAAGATGTTAAGATTTGCAGTGGGTGTGATGAGGGTGGACAGGATTAGGAATATGTATAATAGAGGGTCAGCTCAGGTTGGAAGGTTTGGAGACAAAGCCAGAGAGGCAAGATTACGTTGGTTTGGACATGTGCTGAGAAGGGATGCTGAGTATACTGGGAAATAGATGCTAAGGATGAAGCTACCAGGTAACAGGAAAAGAGGGATTCCTAAGATAAGGTTTATGGATGTGGTGAGAGAGGACATGCAGGTGGTTGGTGTGACATAGCAAGATGCAGAAGGCAGAAAGAAATGGAAAGAGTTGATCCGCTGTGGCGACCCCTAACAGGAACAGCCAAAAGAAGATGATGATGATATATATATATATATATATATATATATATATATATATATATATATATATATATGTATATATATCTACATGAGTGCATGACTCACAGTACTGAAAAGTAACCGATCCAACACAGCTGATTGATCACCAGCCAATCAAAAAAACAAACAAAAAAGTTTAAACATTCTTTTTGCAGGAGAGGGGGAAAGCACACCTCTTGCTAATTACATATACAAACTCCAAGACTGCATTACAGTGGGGAACGAGTAAATTCCCCAAACCCCACTATACCTCAATCTCACACTGGAAAAAAGTTGGTACTTGGAATGTGATGATTTTTGATCTTTTTATTAGCTTTTGTATATATATATATATATATATATATATATATATAGCTATAGATATATAAATAATATATATATATATATATATATATATATATATATATATATATATATATATATATATATGTGTTTGCATGTATATCTATATTTAATTCAATCAGTTCAAGTCACCTGCTACAATTGAGCTTACTGGACTTGCTTTGGATTACAACATTATGAATATAAGGAGACTGTATAAACATGTGCAACTACTTATAACACATGTAAAGATCAGTACTTTTATTACGATTAAGATTGATCAATAATCTACTATCCTCCCTCTCCAGACTCAGCCTTGATAATGTTACATTGCAATGGTTCAGTAGCTACCTAGGCAACCGCTCTCAATCTGTCAAATTGCACAACTCCCTATCCTCACTCCCAATCAAATGTGGCATACCTCAAGGCTTCATACTTGGCCCCCTTCTATTCAATGTCTTCATAAACCAACTCCATTTAGCAACTACAAAACCTGACATTATCCAATGCACAGATGACACTACCCTCATCTGCAGTGCACACAAAATCCATCTGCTACAATCCATATCCTAAGAATCCTTCTCAGGAATAGAAAACTGGCTAAAAAACTCACAGCTAATACTAAACCCCCAAAAAACACAACTAATGCTATTCAACCCAACAAAGACTATTGACTCAACCTTCTCCATTCTCTTAGCCAATAAGACCCTCATAACCCCTGTCTCTGAGGCCAAACTACTAGGACTTACAATTGACCACAAATTAAATACAATAAGCACATATCCCTAACCATCTGCAAAGTCCACAAAAGGTAGGCTGCCTCTATCATTGCAATAAATTTCTAACCTCTGAATCCAGAACTGTTATAACCAGAACTCATCTCCTAACAATTCTTCTCAATGTGTCCCCAGTATTAACAAATCTAAATAAAACTGACCTTAATAAACTTTCAACATGTTACAACAAAATAGCTAGGTTTGCAACCAATGCTAAATCATTGTGTCACACTGCCAATCCCTGCATATGCTACACTGGTTAGAATTTCCAAACCTACTTCACTATCACCAACTCAATTTAGCCCATCAAATACTGTACCACCCTGAAAAAAAAAACCCTGCCCTAACAGGCCTATTAAACTTTCATAGTACCAAGAGGGAACTACAATACAGTAACAAAGCCCTAGTATAAGTCATTCCATGTAAAAACAGTGCAGGGGAATATCTATTCCCTTGTGAAGGTACAAAAATATGGAACACCCTACCCCCACACCTCAGGCTACAAAACTACACTACCACATTAAAAAAAATAATTGAATCACACCTTTATGAAAACATCTATGTAACTGCAATGACCCTCCCTGAACACACCTCTTCCAGCCTATTACCCATAGCCACCAACATATAATACATCTCCATTGTCTTATACTCTACTCCATGCAGATTCTACACAGTGTAAATATCTAGCATACTTTTATTTCTATGACGTTGATTGTATATATACTGCACTTATGCTCCCCTATAATGTTTGAGATCAATTTTCCAATAAACAACGTATCATGTTTTTAAACCACTGTGAAATATTTTTTTAAACTATAGATAAACATTGTTAAACTTTATTAACTATTTTATACTAAATTACTCTGTAACTTGTGGAGCTTTTCTCCCCAGGACTCTGCTGAAAAAGGACACCTGGTGTCCAGTTGGACAATCTGGGTAAACAGATGTTAAATAAAATAATAAATAACTTACTATTTTTCAAATCATGGAGAGCAAAAACAAGAAGAATGGACAGTGCCTACTACATTCTTAAAAAGAAACTTTGAAATGAAATGCAGCAGAATTGACATATAATGGTAAACAGTACGATTATTTTAAATCAAAAACTGCTTACTTTCATAGTGAAGTTTAAATCCACTGTTTGATCGACTGCTATCAGTGGTGAAGAGAAGATAAAGGTAATTGCTGCTACTGAAGAGAAACTGTGGCACTTGTGTTCCGTTGTATGATCCAAGAAGAGGTGATAATAAACTAGGTCCATCATGAATCTCCAATACATCATAATTTAACTCTGTCTGAAACCTACAACAGAAAGAATGGAATTAATAGCAAATGGCAGTAAAAAAGAAAAGTCATTTCTATTCCCTAATAGTAAAGTTGCACACTGTTACTGGGCACGTTTCAAGTCTCATATTTATGCCCTGTCTTAACTTATGGTTACCAACCTATCAAGTCATACGTAGTAAAGCAGACATAACATTCTTTATCTCCTGCTGTGAAAAATCTTTGGTTGCAAATCTGTTTTACTAGATGAAATCTTCTCTTTCCACCTTTTCCAAACTTACTGCATCATAAAATAAAGCTTTTCTTAACAGATATCCTGAAATCATTACTAGTAATTTGATCCAGATATATCTGTCACAATAACTGCAGGTTCTGCCTTAACCACTTGAGCCCCAGTTGCTTGAATTCTGTTTCTTATCTGTCCACTTGGCCCAGCAGCTATTCAAACTTGAATGTAAGTTTAGAGATGCAGATGCAGGAACAATTGTGAACATAAGGTCTTGGTGCATAAATGGTAATTGGAAAAGTGGAGGGGGGACTTTAGTCTTAGGGAAGGGGTTGAGGGAGGGGGAATTTAGATTTTAGGAGGGGGAATGGGTCTTTCATTTCAGGGAGGGGAAGGGGACTTTAGGTTAAGGGAGGGGGACATTACATTACTGAGCAATTGGTAGTTAGCACAAGGCTAGGATTATGGAGGGAAAGGGTATTTTTGTTTTAGGGAACATCAGGAGAGATAAGAGTAGTGTGGGATTTTAGGTTTGTGTAGTGAGTGTAGGTGATCAGAGAGTTAGGGTTAGGGAGGGGAGAAGAAGTAGATTTTTGGTTTAGGGAATGATGATGAGTTGTTTTTAGGGTTAGGTTCAGATTTCTTACAGGGATAGTTAACTTACTGGTAGTGGTCATGAACTGCGGTGGTGGGAGATTTCTGAGTGGCAACAGGGAAATGTGTTGATACTGCGGTGATGGTGCTGCGGTAGCATTGTCGCCTCACAGTAAGACGCTGTCCGGTTCGATTCTCAGCTAGAGCGTCTTCTGTGTGGAGACATGCATGAATGGGCGTACCATCGTTGAAGATTGTGCCAATCATTAGCAGACTGGAGTTCCGCTGTGGCAACCCCTAACCAGGAAAAGCCGAAAGACACAAACAAACAGGGAAATGTGTTGCAAGCTAATGACACATGAACACTTGTAGTAGATTCTTAAATGCATTTTCTGAAGATTACAGTGAATATTTGTTCCCCCAGTACAAAACTACAGCTACTGGATATAAATTTTAATAACAAAGTGCGAAGTTTTGCATTATACTATCAAAAGAAATTAAATAAGAAATGTGTAATTTATTTACCTGATTACATTAATAAAAGAGTTTGTTCAGTATTTGTCTATAGCTACATGTTCATAGCAGGTGTACAATAGAGGTGTGCACTGCATTTTGAATATACATAATGCAGCTTATAAAAGTCTACCCATTTCATAGTCCAGTCAGTAATTCATAATACTCCCCAGTGAGATACTTATGCAACACAGTACGGCATCACATAATGCTGTACACAACTTATGTCCCTTCTACCACATGTGGTGGCAGAAATCATTGCTCCAGTCTTGACTGTACAGAACAGATTTTATCATAACTCCTATGTCACCAGCTAGATAACCATCAGACATTTATTTATGTTTGAGTGATGTGTCTCTGGCCACAAATGGAAGGGAGTTTCTTAAATCAGTATGCATATGCAGCAATCAGTTTGTCATTGATATCACAACTTGCCCACCATAAGCTATTTATTTCTAATCTACCTTTGTGTATTTAGTTAGTATACATATTGCAGCTGGAAGCCGTAGTCATTCTACCAAGACAAATGGTTTAGTTTTCTACACTGAAAATACATTTTCTATCTCTTGCTCTTTCCAACTTACATATCACACAGAGTGGATTTTATAAGCTCTTCCTGTTTGTAACTGTATTGTGATGCATGAATCGCATGGGGTTTTTGCATCAACAACATATGAAAGTGACTGGACAAGATTATAGGAGATGATGTTCTGGATGGAAATGAATACTAAAATCACCACTGCCAAATACTTTTAAGAGTGTCAGATAGTGAAAATGCATAAAGACAAAACTGCACAGAGGAAAGGGAAAACAGTAGCACAAGTCAGTGAAGAACCATATTCATAGGTGCTTACTAAGCCTGTAGTAAAGAAGACGATTGTCAAGAAGTTTAGATACATCACTCACTATTGAAGGGTGACTAACAATCTCCTTATTAAGAAGACTTTATCCATGTATCCCAAGTGAAAATTTGCAGTCAGTCATTCTGTCATCCAGACTGGTTTTACAGGTTGCTAGGGAAGCACACTGTTTGATAGGCACAAGCAGCCTGTTTCAGAAATGGAAGATACTTTGGATTGCAAATTTTTCATACCATCTGGTGTTGTTGCTATGGTAGCATAGGCTTAAGTCACTAGAAGGTTCTGTTTAGGTGAAGGTGTTCAAACAGTGGTGGATCATGCAAAGCATGGAAAGCTAAGCAGAGATCATGTCTCAACAGTCTGTATGACAATGTGTTTAGAGATATGGTTTTTACTACATCAGAGTAAATACGGCACTGAGATCTGAGGTCTCTCTTTTTTTGGAGTAAGTGTTGACTCCTGTCAACTTGTTTATGTAATTAGTGAGACTGCAAAATAATCATATGATGAGCTTAATAGGGGATGAATAATTTGGGAGTATAGCTTCTTTGGACAGTGAGAAGATACCACAAAATACAATTTGTGTAAGGCAGACATTTTACCACAGAGATGTGTTGAAAGGAGAGACTGTTAGCAGCATATGTACCCAGGTGTCTGATGAATGTATCAAATTTAAGAGGAATGTATCTACACAAAAATCAGCTGAGATGTTAGGTTTACCAAAAAAACGGTACTTCATTCATTGGCACTGAGGGTAAGCTTATGATTTAATTACAAAGCATTTGTTTGTTTTAGTTATTTCTGGAGAATTTGAATATCAGAATGGGATTTGATAACTGTTTCCAGTTTGCAATATTTCCCTAGAAGAAACAATTTAAATATATACTGGACAGTGGCCAATAGTATACTAATGGGTTTTACCTATGGCCATTGTGACTTTAGCTCAGGTTTCTACTTGTCCTCAGTGTGATGCCTTGAAAAGTCCTTTTCCCTTTATCACTAAAAGTAAATTGTCCAATATCAAATGTAACAAGTATTAGAAAAAAATAGTTTGCAACCAAGTCCGGATACTTGTAGAACAATCTGGGATTCGGACACACAAACAACATGGTATCCATTTCATATTTAGCACTATTGCTGCCACTTATTCCTTAACTGATTTAGGCTTCTCAAATCTGGGCTAAGGGTTACTAACAGGTGCAATATTTATATGTCTGAAATGTGCCTTTTATACAACAGACCACAAAAATCTGGTGCAAAACATTCCACCTGGAGATTTTCTCACATTGTCCTAAAAGACTTTACCATCTATGTGAAAAACAGAAAATTCAGATAGTGAATAACAAGCATATGTTAGATATAGTCTCATTCAACTAGAATGCATCTACATTTTTTATACACAGTTGCTAGAGAAACAAAGTAGGCGATAACAATTAATGCAGTCATTGCATGATTAGAGTAGACTTTGCCAATATTCACAATAAATGCCACAATAAAGCAAGTAAGAGAAAATAAAATATTACAACTTCTTCATCCTTCCCAGAATATAGAAATCAGAGGTGCTGGACAATAAGCAACACTTATCAGGCTTCCAGTGACAGCCAGAGTCATGTTCCTATTAAAAAGTTTAATGTTTAAGTGGTTTCAAAGCAATTCTTATCTGTCTTTAAAGGAGAAATGGAAAACAAGTATCCTACAGCCTGGTTCTGTGCTCTAGAGAGATGCTTTAAAGGAGAAATGGAAAACAAGAATCCTACAGCCTGGCTCTGTGCTCTGGAGAGATGCTTTAAAGGAGAAATGGAAAACAAGTATCCTACAGCCTGGTTCTGTGCTCTGGAGAGATGAAGTCCTGACTACTATCTAGATGACCTGAGTTTGCCTAGCATCTTTGTGAGTGGAGGAGCTGGGCAGAGGAGAGCAGATGTGATCATCACCTTGTCCGTCCTGGTGGGAGGGAGGGAAGAGATCCAAACCATTACAGTGGTGGCACTTAGTTGGGAAGAAGTGTTCCTCATGCAGCATATGACATGTCATGCTCGCATTGGAGGTGTCATTGGACATACCCAGGAAGGTGCATACCTACATCCCTAGCAGGGCCTCACATAAGTCACCACGTACCTTATTACTAGGAATGAGGTGGGAAGAAGTGCTCCTCATGCAGTATATGGCATGTCATGCTCACATTGTAGGTGTCATTGGACATATCCAAGTAGATGCATACCCACATGGGAAGGCCTAGCAAGCCCTCATATATGTCACCATATACCTTATCTACTAGAAATGAGGTTGGACCATAATAACATGTGGGGGTGTTAGGATTTTAAAACTGTAAAAAAGTTGTGGAATGAGGTGTCATGGGGACACATGAGGAATAACAATCCTAACCTTTCAAATGGTACACATGATAAAAAAATACATAGCTGTCCAGTAAGGATAACCTTCCACATGAAATAGGAGATATGTCAACCATTGCATTAAAATATAAGAACACCTGCTTCATGAAATCTAGCAAAATATTTAGCATTTTCCAACATAATATAATTAATAACCCAATGAAACCCCTACAAATTCTTCCTGCCAAATATATAGCAACTAGATGAGTTCTGTCAGAGTGGGAAACAGTTATTAAGACCAGTATATAAGGGAAATATTACATGAAACCCAAGCAATTACATACTGATTAACCTCACTTTATTCCCTTGCAAACTTATAAAGTGATTAGTATCTGAGTTGATCCTAAACGACACAGATTACCTTATATATAATATATAATGTCTTGGTAAGGAAGGGTCCTCTGTCATTAATGTCCTTTAAGATTTTTTGACGAATTAAGTCTGGAACTAAATTTAGGACAAACAGCACATGATGTAGACTTAGCTGATGAAGAGACCTTTGATATTATCAGTCAGAATGACGACAGCTTAAATACTATTTCTCAAAAAGATATTACAGGTAAACTTACTAAGCTCAGTGTCTTAATAGATACATTTAATGGACAGATATATGGATGAAAGGAAAAACTCAAATAACAAGAAGACTGGGTTACATTTTCAAGCCTACTTAATTGTCCAGTGTAGTTTCTTTGGGCTCAGTTTTGGGACCTCTCTTTTTTGGCTCTATTTCTTTTCTCAGATGTATTTACAGGTTACAAACTTGGATTAGACAAATATATTAATGATTTAAGACTAGGCAATGTAAGAATGCACACTGAAAATGTTAAAATACTTCAACAAAGTCAATTTATTTTGTTTATTTTAGCAGCAGTCTCACTCTCAGTTTTACTAACTGTACAATTATATAAGTTGGGGGAAAGTATATATTAAATTACAAAAGTAATGACATCTACTAAAACTAATCCATGAAATAAAAGACATTTGAATTATTGCTGACAAAAAATTAAGCTCTGATTAGTTTATTCCAACCAAAGTCAGAAAGAGTTACTCAGTAGCACACCCCGTGCTCAGTGTCATACTGAGTAGATGTCAAGAAGTCATTGTTCAAACCAAATATATTTGAAATATTCTTCAGTATTGATATAATCCAGCTGACATTTTTAGAAGTTTAAGAGATTATCTGCAATGAAAATAAAGGAGTTTTAAAATCTGAACTACTTTGACAGAGGTTTTATTCACACTGAGCTGAATGGAGGAGGGGCACTTACCACAACTGTGATCTGTGATATATAACAATAAGTACCCATTTTTTTTTGCTTATTTTTACTAATTATTGTTTATTCTAACAATTTATAGCATTTTGTTATCATCTGCTGCCTATTTTTTACCGTATTTTATTGCTATAAACTAAACTGCACTATTGTGCTGAAATTGTCTGCCTTACAGAGGCTCTTAAATCACTTTTGTTATTGCTACATTATTTGTAAAGCGTTTTAGCTAGTTTCACTGTGTAAAATTATTAACTGGAAATTTTCTCCATTTGTTAAGCATCTGTTTGTTTGTTCTGATGTCCTGCCAAGGAGTGTATCATAACTGATTTGTTTGCAGTTAAAATCATTCTCTAGAGTCTCCTTGCTTTTTTATCTGTTTATAAATTTCACTTAGTGTCTCACTGCAGTTTTTCTGCTGTAATAAACATTTCTGTAGTGTTTTCTGCCTAAAATAGCGCAGCTAGTACCTGTAGCATAGTCCCAGTTCAGATTTGCTGTCTCTGGGCCTGTTTGTTTGTTGCAGTGGTTATTTGTTCTGAGCACAGGTCCCAGGCCATCTTGAATTAGTAGAAGCCTTTCTTCACTTTAGTGAGAGGATTGTGTTGATTGTTTGCTGGCTGGTAAAGGCTGGCTAGTCTAGGGCTTGGAGTAAGCACTCATTGGTCCTTCCGAGTTTTTAAAGTTGTTTCAGGTTGTACCTGTTGGTATTTAGGCTCTGCCTTTGAGAGGAATTCTGTTTATTTACACTAAGATGAACGGTGGAGGGGCACTGACCACAACTCTGATCTCTGATATATAACAATAAGTGCCCTGTTTTTTTTTTGCCACTTTTTGTTTATTCTAACCTTTTATAGTACTTTTTTATTGTCTGCTGCCTAAAATAGTGTAGCTAGCAGCTGTGGCATAGTTTCCCACCATCCCTCCCTAATGGTGTCTTGTTCTTACACTTGGTTGCTTTGCAGTTGCCTGCCCCTAGTGTACATTTGATCTGAGGCACTCCTCCCAGTCCAGTGTCATTAGCTCATTTTACCTAATAGAGAGAGAACATTTGGGAAGGCCAACCAACTTTATTCAGCTTTTTTTGCAGTATTTGTGTTTCCTCCTTCTGCTCTATCACTTCATCTTGTTTTTTCTGCTACTTGTTCACTAAAGTGTTCAATTGCATCTTCTCTGTTGAATATATTGCTGCTTGTTTTTAGCCTGTTTAAATTTTAAGTGATATTCTAAGCCTCTTAGTTTTGGTTTTAACACTTGGGCTGTACACCTACCCCTTCACTCTCCCTGGCCACTCTCCCTCAGATTCTGACAAATATGGATGGACAATTTCCTATGGTTTCTCCTGCCAGACTGTTTGATATGGGCATCCTGAGACAGTGTAGCAACTGCCTCATGTACATGAACAACCATCTACTACTACCACCTAGGAACACAATTTGTGAGAGATGCAATTACATAAAGAAGCTAGAGTCTAGGTTCTTTCCCTCGTAAGCCAGTATATCTGGCACTGAAAAGGTTGTCAGCACAATCACTACACCTCAGACACCACCCACAACTAAACAATGCACACCCACATATGAAGAGGTTCTCAACAAAAACAAACCCAAACAAAGGAGACCTCAGAGGCAAAAACACATGAGAACTCCACAACCTTCCACACCACATACCATGCATAGCCTACACACCAATGTCTCACAACCACTAAAGCCTAACCATAAACCCAATATATTAGTCAATACAGACTCCATTGTGAGACACACAGATGTGCCTCTCACCAGGCTGGATAAGGAGAAAGTCACAGTTAGTTGTTTGTCAGGTGCCAGTATCTGCCATATCACACACGCACTCAAATCTCTCAACAATATGAGACGTACCTCCCTGGACTATATGAAGAGAGACATGATTGAGCTCACTGAATATGTGCCCAAGGCAGGTATGCCCCTAGCCTTAAGCAGCATTCTACAGTCAACCAGAAGGATGCTGCAATACAAACAGAAAATGGTTGACTAACAATTGGCTTAATTTCTGGTGTCATTCCAGGGGGATTCAGAGCCTGACAGCCTGGAAGATATGCTCGACAGACCATGATGCTTTGCTAGAGATGGCCTGCATCTGTCTCACTTGGGCTTCAGGCTTCTGACAAAGGCCCTTGCCTCCCCCATAGTTCCTTTTTTAGGAAAAGTCATGAGGTCGATACTACCAACATAAAAGTCTCAACAAAATGCAAATTAAAGATCATGCTGCTAAATGCTAGGATTCTAAACATGAAATTGCACTCATTGCATGCATTCCTAACCTTGGAAGATGCTGACATTTGAACAGTCACAGAAACCTGGTTCAAAGCTGGGGCAAGAACCCCAGCCTTACCTGATTACTCATCCTATCTTACAGTCAGACCCCAAAATGTGGGCAGCAAAGCCAAAGGAGGTGGAGTTTCAATAATTTTTAAAGACAAACACACCTCCAGGCTGGTCAAGCAGTATGATGCACAGGAGACAATTCAAGTGCAGTTAACCATTGACAAGACCCTATTCAAATTACAGGCCCACAAATTTGACTCAAGATGCCTACTCCACCTATCTGGACCTCTTCAAATCTATCAAGATTCAACTCTTTACCCTGATCCTGGATGACTTTAATTACCCAGTCATAGATCGGAAAAACTGCTCATGCCAGAACACAAATGCCCAGAGATTCCTTGATTTTATCAATGCAAATGCCGTGGAACAGCTAGTCGATACCCCCACAAGAGGTGATAATATCTTGGATTTGGTATTAACCAACATGAGTAACCACTGCAGCACCCCTACGATATCATCCTCCCTGGTAAGATCCGACCATTAAGCAGTCACTTTCAAAGTCACCATCTCCCCTGATCCCCCTCTAGCTAGGGTCAAACAAAAAACTTCTCCAAAGCTGATTACAACCTCCTGAGGGATGGTATAAACAGTATCACAGTCCCCTCCCCCACTGTAGGAACTAGCACTAATGTCCAAATCTACACAAAGTACTATACGAGCATTTATATGGATGACTGGAATCAGGAATACATGACAGGACAAAATCATCCTCCATAAGGAAGAGTAAACCTGTCTGGTAGACATCTGCAATAAATAAACTTTATTGTTGTCTAAGATGAAGAAGGAGCAGGCACCTAATTGGAAGTAATCTCTCCTAAACAAGCAAATAAGAGCACTAGTGAAATCCTCTAAAGCAAACTTCGAGTCCAACTTGGCCACATCTACTAGAGGCAATTATAAGGCCTTCTTCTCATATGTCCTCAGTCTCAAAGGAAGCATGCAGATCTGTTCAGAACCTTTGGTCAAGGACACCACATACACAAATGCTGTGGATATAGCCAATCTACTGACTGACAGATTTAGCAAAAACTTGTCCCCTCTGTCCCCCCATCAATAAATCAGCCTCCATGGGACCCAATAACATCCCAGGCGGCATCCTACATGAACTCGGGCATGAACTTGCAGCACCATTAGGCACCCTATACAACCAAAGGCTGAGTACCAGCTTTGTCCCAGCTGAGTGCAGGACAGCCACTCTCATCCATTTATACAAAGGTGGAGCGTCCACCAATCCAGGAAATTATAGACCCATCAGCCTAACTAACCTGATCTGCAAGGTCATGAAATGGATTACTATGGACCTCATTAACAGGGACATTGGCAACCTTCAAACACTCGACCCCACACAATTTGGCTTTGTCAAGGGGAGTTCATGTCTGTTAAATCTGGTTGACTTCTTTGAGACAGTCAACAAAGCCATGGATGAGGGAAAGATGGTGCACACCCCCTACCTTGACCTGGCCAAAGCCATTGACATTATTCCCCACTAGAACATAGTAGATAAACTGTCTCAACTAGGCATCAATCCATATGTTACCAGATGGGTAGCAAACTGGCTCACTGATAGAACCCACCTAATCAAAATAGGGAAAGCCACCTCAAGCAGTAGATCTGTAACAAGTGGCATACCCCAGGGATAGGTCTTGGGCCCTCTGTTATTCGGGATATACTTCTCTGAGGTGCAGGCCAAAACAAGGTGGCTATGGCTGACCAAGTCTGCAGATGACTGCAAGCTGGGTGCAGTCATCAATTCCGCAAGTGATGTGGATGTCCTCCAAGAGGGTCTCACCCAAACAAATGGCTGGTGCCAGAAACATAGCGTCAAGCTGAATGCCAAAAAATGCATCATCATCCCCGTTGGGGAGAGTAACGTCCCCACATATTATCATATTAAAAATAACATCCTAAGTACATAATCAGTAATGAGGGATTTGGGCACCCAGGTTGATAGCAACCTGACTTTTGACTACCATGTTGCTTCCATTTTACAGAAAGCTTTCTGCATGGCCGACCTCATAAGTAAGGGTATCTCTTCCAGGGAGAAAGAGGTCATAAAATACCTGTATTCTTCCCTTATAAGGCCAATTATTGAGTAAAATGCCCCCTTCAGCATGTACCTCACAAAGCACATGCAGCAGCTGGAGATACTACAGAGGTTCCTCACCAGAAGAATCCAGGGCCTCAAACACCTACCCTACTCAGATAGGCTAAAAGCCCTGTCCCTCTACTCAGTTTCATACAGGCTCCTCAGAGGTGACCTCTGTCTGGCATACAAAGCAATCTCAGACCCTGCCTTGATGGGACTGCTGCATATCTGCAAGTCAAGCTCCACTCGAGTAACCTGCAGGCAAGGCTTCAACCTGGTCTGTGACATCAATAGGACTTGTTGGCAGGACAGATTTGTGTCCCAGAGACTCCACATTTTGTGGAATAGACATCCTCTTCATGTAAAGCATTACCTCATTAAACTTTTTTAAGTGCTACCTGGATAATTGGATGGGGAACAGAAAATACACTCCTAGGTTTCCACCTAAGTCCCTGCTGGACAGTGGCATAGGATGCTAACTTGTTGGAACATGGGCTAAATACTTGGCTAGGCTTGTAAGGGCCTCAGGGCCAATAGCCTAGTAACTTTCTTTGATCCTATGACAATTCATTACCGGTGCAGACAGATCATTGCTTGAGTGCAGACTGGTCTGATACTAACCTGGTGCATGTATTTTCCGACACTTTCTACAGGGGTGTACAGGTTCAGTTTGCAGAGCTACACATACTGCTCATTGCACTGTGTTACTCATTTTTAACATCGACTCACTCAGTACATTATTGTGGTAAAATGTAATTTCAGTGTCCCCAGACATAGTTCATAGATGAGGTGGCTACTGCAGTAATTGAAAACACGTGAAGGTTCAGAACCATCACAGTTAGTATACACCAGCCAGTTGTCCAAACACTAAAGTGTTTTTCTACCACTTTGCGACTTTGATAATACTGGCACTAGTTTTTAAGTCACTGGCATGAAAAAAACTCATTATTCTACAAGAGTGTCTAAAAGCCTTAGTTATTTACTAGGTTTGGATTACATGTGTTGTGGCATACGCATATATATATATATATATATATATATATATATATATATATATATATATATATATATATATATATGTACACACACATATCTTTTCAGATTACTTGTTTTTTCACAATTTCAAATCTGTCTAAACAATTCCTTCATCTTGCCTTTTTCTATACCCACTTCACATTTTTTTTCATTCCCTAATATGTGCACTTTCTGTTACACAATTTTATATTTTTCCTTCTCTCACATTTTCCTATTTTTGTGATCACTCACCAATAGGGGGAGAAAAGGGATGATTACCACTCTTATTTCCCCATATTTTCTATGTCATGGTTTTCTGATACTTACTTACTTATCCCTTACACTGGGGCTCTGGAACCAGGGATCAATACATTTATTATTTTGCTGCTCTGCAGTGCGTGGCATATGGTAGTCGATGCTTGCTAGTACACTGGGTCCTGTGAGCACTCATACCTATGATTCATGGTATTTTTATTCATATGGCCTTATAAACCAGGATGCTTTTACGACTAGACTGCACTGATTCACTTTTCCTTGGTTAGTCTATGGCATAATTGGCGCGCATCTGCTGAGAGTCTGATGGATATATAACAGAGTCATACTGAAAATGAAAACTGCTGCTTTGAAAATGCCTGCATTGTAAGAGGAACATTTCAAGGTGTAATGTCCCAGAGTCTGTTGTGGATGACAAGTCTGAACATTATTCAGAATTAGAAAGTTAAGTGAACAGTCTGTTATTTATATATTTATTTATTTAATTTATTTATTTATTTTGTTTTGTTTAGCAAAGGTTTTCTAGTGTTTTTGCTTTGTTGTTTGTTAGTTATAATTTATTTATTTATTTATTTGATTGCTTTATTGGTGAATATCCTAATATAGAATGGGTTAATGAAAACATGAATCATTATGCATAAGACCATGATTTATACACCAAACATTTGTTTGGTTGAGGTCCTGCTGGAAAATTTGAGCATTAGAAAAACATTTCATAATCATCTACAGTTTGTAACCATAAACAAATGTGGTTATCCAAAATCCTTTGATATCAGCTTTTATGTTACAGCAATACATACCAAAGTGGAGGGGAATAATATTACCATTTGTTAATCTGGTATGCCCACTGGCACACAGTCACTTCTTAGGGGTGATCCAAACACAATGGCTGATTAAGTGAATTGTTCAAGGTCACACAGTAGGTAAATGAGGGCTGAGAGAATCAAACACTGAACCAAAGGAACTGCAGCTCACAGCCTTAATCCTCTGTACAAACAGCCCGATAAATCGGACTAGTGTTAAAAGCTTCCTCCCCTTTTGTATAGAAGAGAATGGTTTGGTTCCAGTGCCCTCTGGGTTATGGGCCCAGCCTGCTTCTGTTGGATCACTCTGCTGTTTCTGTATCATCCAAAGCAGCAACCATTTTGAATCCAGTAGGCAAAGCCTAATTCTAAGACAACCAGTAGAATCATGTAATAAAATACAACATAGATCATCCAAAGATTCGTACAGTGTTAAACAAAGAAGCGCTGCAAGAATGTCAAATATATGAATGGTCACGTACTGAGAATGAGGGAGAAGTATATAACATAATCACATATAATTGTCAGACTTGTCTGGAAAAAAAAGGACTGAAGAGGGCAACATTAAGAAAATAAGTATCACAGGAAGTTTGTTGTTGAATATCAAAGAGATTGGTGATATACAGCTCCATCCATGCAGGACTTATGCAGGTAGGCAACTGGAACAGTGAAGTGCTGTACACAAGTGAATGGTAACTAGATGAAGATATGTTACAAGAATACTAGATAAGGATACAGGGCTATATGTACAGATTTACTTCAATGCATCATTTATTACTATGCTGTCCTAACTAGAAGATGAAACTTGGCAAAGGCAGTGGAAAAGAAGGAGACAGTCTACAAGTATTTTGGAAAGTGATATCTGAAGTCTGACCCAGCTAATAGGTGGTTAAGGGAGAAATTCTGTAGTGGCTTAAATTGTTTGTTCTTCTCAGTTTAGAAAGATGCAAAGACCATATTATACAATACAGCAAAAAAAAATGCTATGTCTCTCTTATAAACCTTAACTTTAATTCTTTAAGAAGGACAACACTAGACTGAATAGTCCACAAAGAACACATTTCCCTCCTTTCACTTTATTAGAAAGAAGTGAAAAGCACCCCATAAATGGAAGCTTGTACTTTAAAAATCCCCTTCATAATTCACAATTCACCAAACATAATGCACATGCATCTGGCTGATTGCATCTACAGTATGCTGCAATTCCAGCTGCTGTAAACAGAAGGAGTAAAACAACGTATACGCTGCAGGGCCTCTCTGATCAGGCCGCAATAATTCCTGGGACTGGGCCACAGACATCTGCGATTACTGCAGTGCAATTTCCAAATTATGCATTCCTATAATTACCATTTGACAGCCAAAGGCTTTGAAGTAACTAGTTCAATCTGTACAGCAATGTCTCCTCCTCGGTCATGTCTAAGTGTTAAGATTATGTCAAAGACAGCCAGCTTCAGAAAAAAAAATCCTGTACAAACTCTCCACTGCTCTGATTTAACTGGTTGCTAAGGAAACATTCCTGCACAAATTTCTGTACTGCTTATCTGAGTTAATATTTGAAGAGAACAAACAAAAAATATATATTAATTGCCATTTCTCATCACATAATGCATGACCTATAAAATGAAATCTTCCTGCTCTTTTAGTGATTAAGTCATCTCCAATGTGACATTCATTACATAGCACACTGAAATTTGTTCTTAAGAATTCTGTGAATGATTTCATTTTTTTCCTGAGAACATTGTCTGATCCAGGTAAGCTTAAGAATATGGAAATATACTGAAATGTTTCCTGGTGTTCACAGTTTTTTCTCAATACATCTCTTTAAACTAAAAAAAGTGCCATAAAAGGTATAATTTTGAAATTTTGAGTAGAAATCAGGGTTGTTAGTTAGGTTTTGGTTAAAAAGGAAATTAGTATGCAAATGCCTCTTCAGTGTGGGTATAATTTATAAGGTTAGGTTTATCAGACCACAGTAAACTGCCATTAGAATTGATCTCCCTTCCAATCCATTCCCCATAGTCATGAGTGACGGAGACATTCAGTTCAAGTTTTTTATCAACCTATCACTCTAGTGGTGACAGTACAGCACATAAACATGCATTCCAATGAGTTTTACCACTGTACATAAAATGTATACATCTCAAATGCTCAAAGCTGGTATGCTAATCAAAACAGATTGTACAAGCCATCAGTTACCTTAAGAAATTATTGCTGCCAGTACTTAACCTTACCGGATGCAAACCATGGATGACAATATTTTTACCAACCCACAGCTAGCTATCATCTGTAACCAGTGCCTCTACTTGTTCGCTGGTCTTCCAGGCTTCCCCTAATTCCCCCACACTTAGTCTGACCCATATTCTGGGCATGTGAGGAAATTCAAGATGCCTAGTGTTGTGCCACATTGCTTCAGTTTTCTGCCCTAACTTCTCACTCCTAGCATGTGTTCCTAACACCCTGTGTGTGGGATATATAATGGGCTGACATTACCGATTTTTATCTCACTTCCAAAATGAGCTGATATCTGCAAGCCATCGCATTTACCCTTTGAAAAGCACTCTGAAGTTGGCTCCCTACCTGTGCAGAGAGCTTAGGCTGCTTATCGTGTCTGTGCATGCACCACATCTCATCCTAGCAGGATGGTCTCACCTGCCCTACCCTGTCAGCACCTCAGAAGCCCAAGCTGCTAACTGAATCTAAGTCACCTGAGCTACAGTCAGAGCTTTATCCCTCAGTGACTGACCTTTCAAAGACAACATTGTTTTAGCAGAATACTAATTACTGAGCTGTTAAGTTTTATCTTACAACAGGAGTGAGTGATACGTTACTAATAACTTGTATCACAACACCTTATGTTACAATATTAACAAGTCTTGTGATTATGCGTGACACAATTATTTGTTGTAAAATAATTTGAAATTAGATGTAACATTATCAAACATATAATATAACAAGGCACCATTTCAGTAATAAGATGTGCAGAAGATAGTCAACAATATTTCTAGTCATATGGCACTGTGAACATTTACTTCTGGCACTGTGAACATTTACTTCTGGTCACAGAACAGAAGTCTTTGCCCAATTTATAGTTGTCATTCAGCTGTAGTATCATGCAACAGTGAGCAAACCATTAACCTTCAGAATGCAACCCCGGGGAAGTCATTTGTTTTTTGAAACAATGCATTACATGAAACTAGTAACAACATATCCAAAGCAAAAGGCAGAAAATACCAAAATATTATTTCATTGGAAAACACATATAAACCATTAAATATGATTTGAAATTATTGTCGCAAGTGCAGGTTCTCACACACACACAAGCATATAGAGAGAGACATACAAACATACATATATATATCTATATCTATAGCTATATATCTATACACACACACACACACACACACACACACACACACACACACACACCTATATGTATGTATGTATGTATATATATATATATATATATATATATATATATATATATATATATATGTATATATATATATATATATATATATATATGTATATATATATATATATATATATATATATATATATAAAATTATGCAATCCCATATGCACTGACTCACAAATTAATCAACTTTCATGGGAAGTGGAATGATAAAATGTGCAATGTAACAATGAATTAATATTCTTTCCCAGAATGATATAACAAGGTTTAGTGAATGATCAGATTACATATTTCTTCAGTTTTCTACTGTACACATCAATTAAAACTGAGGAAGAAAAAGATTAAGCTGTTACCTTTCAAACACAATTTTGATGGAGTGTCCATCTTCAGCTTCAATCACCCACTCACAATTCAGTGAATCTTTGTAATACCCTGGCCAGCCTGGAGAGAGTATAACCCCAGTAGGAGCAGAGATGTGGCCACCGCATGGTGCTAAAAGAATACAATTGCAAGACAGTCATGAGTTTGCTGCACACTGGTAGGAAAAAATAAATCATTACTAAAATAAATGTTTTTTACATGAAGGTACTGCTACTGTAGATGTTCATATGTGTTTGCATATTTACATAAATATAATGCATATTGACATATCAAAACTTTCATGTGTGTCTCTGTAGGGATATAGATGATGTCAGGACACTGCATATTTCTATGCAGCTGTATTTCATATCGCATTTAAATGACATGGTGAGATGTGGTTATATAATGGCAGATACCACATTCTCATTAAAGTAATATGTATAATATCTTATTTGTCCAAATGCATGATACACCACAAATTTTGTATCATGAAGGAAGCTGGTACTTCATCTACATTTAAGTTTTCACTTTTAACTGGTAGCATCTAGATGTCAAATTATATTTCCTGAAAAGTTCTCAAGTCTTATCAAGTGATGAATCTTACAAACTAGGTACTGGAAAGACTGCATCTTCAGATATTTGCTCTCACAGATATGTAGACACAAATATTCCTTACCTCGACACAAAAACTATAACTTAGTTGAATACCCACATGACTCGTAGGTTGTGTGCTCTTTACCAGTATAATACTGGCTGTAACTTCATTTACCTGAAGTGATGTCGCTGAAAAAAGATTTTGGGATAATTCCTAATTTTCAGGAGGTAGTATTAATATTTAGTCCAAGTTATATACATACATTGTATTTCATCTTTTTTTTTACCACAACTTGGCTAGCTTTGCAGAAATATTACTTACAACAAATGGGACATATTATATTTATGTACTTTAAAGTAAATATTCCTCTACTCACAAATGATCACAAAGTAGACATAGAACAATTGTGACTAAAACATTTTTTTCAGAAGCCCTCTTATTAGAAAAGCTACTTAGTTTAGTGCCTATAATGCAGGAACTGCTCACTTAAATTTTCTAGGGTCAGAGCACAGCTCTTTTGGCCAAGAGTTATTTATCTGTCATGAGTTATGCTTCTCTGGTTAACTGCTATATCGATGTGTATATATTCTATGTGCTATAGCTTAACTTAATCAAATATCAAAGCCATGCTACAGATTCAAGAAGCACTCTGGCAAAGTATAGCATAGACATTTTGCAATATATTAACTATCTCCACTGTTATTTGAGTATAAGATTTTTGCCTTGGTGCCTTTTGTGAGACTCATATGCATTTATGTGTGTCTGTGTGTGTGTATGTGTGTGTGTGTGTATACCACTTGATAATTAGACTGTGTGTGCATGTGTGTGT
>NC_056732.1:769835733-769923233 GCF_019279795.1 Protopterus annectens
TGCTCAATCCAAAAAAGACCAAACTACTATTTTTTCCCCAAATCCCTCTCTCAAGAAAAAACAAAATATAAGGTCCTCAATCTTAATAATACAACCACTGAAATCAATTATCATAGCAAATTATTATGGGTGACAGTGGATGATAAGCTTAAACTCGACCTGCATATACAAAACTGCATAAGAAAAAAATCTTCAAAACCTAGCAATGCTTTACAAAGCCAAAAACGTTCTCACTAATGCAACTAAAACTATACTTCCCACTACTTCTCTCCTCCCCACACTTTTTATGGCACTCCAATCCTTACTAATCTTCAAGCTTTACAAAAATTAAAACTTGAACAATGCTGTGACAAAGTTGCTAAATTTGCAGCAAATATCCCTTTCAAAACTCACCACTAAAATACCTTAATTGGTTAGAACTGCCTTGTGAATTAACATATACATGTCTTACAACCTATAAAATTATCCAGCATCTATCTGCGTGTCCAGCACTACACAACTTTGTTCCCAGTTCGTCATTGTGCTCTAGTGACCATAACCTCCTGTCTGTCTACAAACCTATCAAACTGTTGAGCATTGTCTGTACTCGTACAAAGTTGCTAACTCCTTACCTGTATCCACCAGGTCAACACTCTCCCTCTTATCTTTCAAAACTACACAGAAAGACTTCCTAGCCAGAAGTCTGTTCTTCCTCAAAACCAGGATAAACTATATCCCTAAATGTTAACGAGTACCTTTTCATTCCTTATACCTCCTTAATCTCCCTTCCTCTCTTACTGCCTTACATCTGTCAAATTCTCTTCCTTGACTATCTCTCTAAATATACCCCAAGCCTCTTTTCCCTCACTTTATATAGCAGTTCCTGTTTGTATAAGACTAACTTACCTTTAATTTCTCTATAAATTGTCGAGAATTTCCATAAATGCTAAATGAGTCATATAACTTGTATTGATTCTTAACGAATGTTTTATATTATCACTAATTTGTTCTAATTATTTCAACTGCACATTTTTTTGTTTTATTTTTGAAGATTGTAAAATTATTGTTCTTAAAATGTTTTGTAATAATTTGGAGCTTTTTTTTCAGGCCTCTGCTGAAAATGGGCTTCTACCCAGTCACACTTTCCTGGTAATCAAATGTCAGTAAATAAATAAATATACTACCAGGATTAGGAATATGCACTTTTGTCTTGGGATTGTTCTATCTCACGTGTTGAATATAAAAGTAGCAGGGGGTGCAGTAAAGCTTACCCACTGCAAGAAATAGCATTGTTTTGTAGTTCTATTCCTTAAGGTTCACTTGGCTCATATGCAATGACATGCCAATGTTTTCTTTCAGTCTTTTAATCAGATGGAAGCAGTTTGGGTTATAGTAAATATCTCTATGTGGTAATGTCAAAACATATGGATATATCACAAGTTTTAATATTACAGGTGGGAGTCTGTGTTTGAGTTTGCATGTGTGCAGGTGTGTGTGTGTGTGAGTGTGTGTGTGTGTGTGTGTGTGTGTGTGTGTGTGTGTGTGTGTGTGTGTGTGTGTGAGTGTGTGTGTGTGTGCATGTGTGTGCAGGTGTGGGAATGTGACTGTTTACAATTTGAACTAGGTAAGGGGAGAAGTTTAGTCTTGTGTGTCTATGTTTGTGTATGTGATGTGTGTGTGTGCGTGACTGTTTTATTTATAGGCAGTATTAGGAATTTTTTTTTAAGATAATGTGCAGAAATGGAGGGACTTCCATCCCATATCTAGTCTATCGACAATTAAAAAAGTCTTTGAAAAAATAATATACAACTAGTTATTAGCATGCATACAAGCACCGCATCTCCTCTTACATAAGCAACACGGTTTCTGGTCTTGAGGACGTATAATGACTGCTCAATAAATGGTTATCAATGAGATTTTGATAAGCAGGAACAAAGGCAACCTAACAACAGCTCTTGTCATTGACTTCTCTAGAGCATTTCATGCAGTTCATAGGTTCATAGGTTAGTACTAGGCTAACTGCCCTTGCGAGCCATTTTAAGCCTAGCCAATTATCCCTTGTGAGACTCAAACCCTGCACCTTGTGTTTGTAAGGCAAACACCTTAACCATGTTAACAAATGTGTGCAAGCTACAGATAATTAGTACTAAGCTAACTGCCCTTGCAATCCATTTTAGACCTAGCCAATTATCCCTTGTAGGGCTCAAGCCCTGCACCTTATGCTTGTAAGGCAAACACCTTAACCATTAGGCCACCTTGACCTTAACATCCTACTCATGTGACCAAAATAGGAATTACTGCACAAACTAAAAAGCTATTTTCAATGATCTCTCTTGGGACATTGACTTAGCTGACTAAACATCTTACTAAGATAACCAAAATAGGTATTAGTGCACAAACTCTAGACTGTTTCAAAGACTTTCTCCCTTAACATTCTTCAGAGTTAAAACAGACACTGCTATCTCAACTTCATCTCCCCATACACAGCAGTATCCCACATTGATCTATACTTGCCTGATTCCCTTTTTTCCCATCATTATAAACTGATTATTGACCATTCTCATCTCTCACTACTTCCGTGCGCAGATAACATGATTCTTCCTCATATTTCACTACTTCTGTGCACAGATAACATGATCCTTCCTCATCTCTCAGTACTTCCATGCACAAATAACATGATCCTTCCTCATCTCTCACTACGTCCGTGCACAGATAACATGATCCTTCCTCATCTCTCACTACTTCCATGCACAAATAACATGATCCTTCCTCATCTGTCACTACTTCTGTGCACAGATAACATGATCCTTTCTCATCTCTCACTACTTCCGTGCACAGATAACATGATCCTTCTCATCTCTCACTACTTCTCTCACTACTTCATTGCAAAAATAACATGATCCTTTCTCATCTCTCACTACTTACATGAAAAGATAACATGATCCTTCATCTCTCACTACTTCTGTGCATGGATAACATGATCCTTTCTCATCTCTTATTACTTCCATGCACAGACATGATACTTCCTCATCTCTCAATACTTCCGTGCACAGATAACATGATCCTTCCTCATCTCTCACTACTTCCATGCACGGATAACATGATCCTTTCTCATCTCTTATTACTTCCATGCACAGACAACATGATACTTCCTCATCTCTCAATACTTCCGTGCACAGATAACAAGATCCTTCCTCATCTCTCACTACTTCCATGCACAGACATGATCCTTCCTCATCTCTCACTACTTCCGTGCACAGATAACATGATCCATCCTCATCTCTCACTACTTCCATGCACAGAAAACACATTCCTTCCTCATCTCCCACTACTTCTGTGCACAGATAACATGATCCTTCCTCATCTCTCACTACTTCCATGCACAGATAACATGATACTTCTTCATCACTCACTACTTCCTTGCACAGATAACATGATCCTTTCTCATCCCTCACTACTTCCATTGACAAATAACATGATCCTTCCTCATCTCTCACTACTTCTATGCACAAATAAAATGATCCCTCCTCATCTCTCACATATTCCGTGCACAGATAACATGATCCTTCCTTATCTCTTACTACTTCCATGCACAGATAACATGATCGTTCATTATCTCTCACTACTTCCATGTACAGATAACATGATCCCTTCATCATCTCTCACTACTTCAGTGCAGAGATAACATGATCCTTTCTCATCTCACTACTTCTGTGCACAGGTAACATGATCCTTCCTCATCTCTCACTATTCTGTGCACAGATAACATGATCCTTCCTCATCTCTCACTACTTCCATGCACAGATAACATGATCTTTCCTCATCTCTCACTAGTCTGTGCACAGATAACATGATCCTTCCACATCTCTCACTACTTCCATGCACAGATTACATTATCCTTCCTCATTTCTCACTACTTCCGTGTACAGATAACATGATCCTTCCTCATCTCTCACTACTTCCTTGCACTGATAACATTTTCATTCCTCATTTCTCACTACTTCCATGCACAGATAACATGATCCTTCCTCATCTCTCACTACTTCCCTCCACAGATAACACGATACTTCCTCATCTCTCACTATTCTGTGCACAGATAACATGATCCTTCCACATCTCTCACTACTTCAATGCACAGATTACATTATCCTTCCTCATCTCTCACTACTTCCATGCACAGATAGCATGATCCTTCCTCATTTCTCACTACGTCCGTGCACAGATAACATGATCCTTCCTCATCTCACACTACTTCCGTGCACAACCAACATGATCCTTCCTCATCTTTCACTACTTCCATGCACAGATAACATGATCCTTCCTCATCTCTCACTACTTCTATGCACAGATAACATTATCCTTCCTCATCTCTCACTACTTCCATGCACAGACAACATGATCCTTCCTCATCTCTCACTATGTCCATGCACAGATAACATGATCCTTTCTTATCTCTTACTACTTCCATGCACAGACAACATGATCCTTCCTCATCTCTCACTATTTACATGCACAGACAACATGATCCTTCCTCATCTCTCACTTCTTCTGTGCACAGATAGCATGACCCTTCCTCATATCTCACTACTTCCATGTACAGATAACATAATCCTTCCTCATCTCTCACTACTTCTGTGCACAGATAACATTATCATTCCTCATCTGTCACTACTTTCGTGCACAGACAACATGATCCTTCCTCATCTCTCACTATTTACATGCACAGACAACATAATCCTTCCTCATCTCTCACTTCTTCCGTGCACAGATAACATAACCCTTCCTCATCTCTCACTACTCCCATGCACAGCCAACATAATCCTTCCTCATCTTTCACTACTTCCATGCACAGATAACATGATCCTTCCTCATCTCTCACTACTTCTATGCACAGATAACATGATCCTTCCTCATCTCTCACTACTTCCGTGCACAGATAACATGATCCTTCCTCATCTCTCACTACTTCCCTGCACAGATAACATGATCCTTCCTCATCTCTCACTACTTCCATGCACAGACAACATGATCCTTCCTCATCTCTCACTATGTCCATGCACAGATAACATGATCCTTTCTTATCTCTTACTACTTCCATGCACAGACAACATGATCCTTCCTCATCTCTAACTATTTACATGCACAGACAACATGATCCTTCCTCATCTCTCACTACTTCTGTGCGTAGATAACATTATCATTCCTCATCTGTCACTACTTTCGTGCACAGACAACATGATCCTTCCTCATCTCTCACTATTTACATGCACAGACAACATAATCCTTCCTCATCTCTCACTTCTTCCGTGCACAGATAACATGACCCTTCCTCATCTCTCACTACTTCCACGCACAGATAACATGATCTTTCCTCATCTCTCACTACTTCTATGTACAGATAACATGATTCTTCCTCATCTCTCACTACTTCCATGTACAGATAACATGATCCTTCCTCATCTCTCACTACTTCTGTGCACAGATAACATGATCCTTCCTCATCTCACTACTTCTGTGCACAGATAACATGATCCTTCCTCATCTCTCACTACTTCTGTGCACAGATAACATGATCCTTCCTCATCTCACTACTTCTGTGCACAGATAACATGATCCTTCCTCATCTCTCACTACTTCCATGCACAGATAATATGATCCTTCCTCATCTCTCACTACTTCCTTGCACAGCCAACATGATCCTTCCTCATCTTTCACTACTTTCATGCACAGATAACATGATCCTTCCTCATCTCTCACTACTTCTATGCACAGATAACATGATCCTTCCTCATCTCTCACTACTTCCGTGCACAGATAACATGATCCTTCCTCATCTCTCACTACTTCCCTGCACAGATAACATGATCCTTCCTCATCTCTCACTACTTCCATGCACAGACAACATGATCCTTCCTCATCTCTCACTATGTCCATGCACAGATAACATGATCCTTTCTTATCTCTTACTACTTCCATGCACAGACAACATGATCCTTCCTCATCTCTCACTATTTACATGCACAGACAACATGATCCTTCCTCATCTCTCACTACTTCTGCGCAGATAACATTATCATTCCTCATCTGTCACTACTTTCCTGCACAGACAACATGATCCTTCCTCATCTCTCACTATTTACATGCACAGACAACATAATCCTTCCTCATCTCTCACTTCTTCCGTGCACAGATAACATGACCCTTCCTCATCTCTCACTACTTCCACGCACAGATAACATGATCTTTCCTCATCTCTCACTACTTCTATGTACAGATAACATGATTCTTCCTCATCTCTCACTACTTCCATGTACAGATAACATGATCCTTTCTTATCTCTTACTACTTCCATGCACAGACAACATGATCCTTCCTCATCTCTCACTACTTCTATGCACAGATAACATGATTCTTCCTCATCTCTCACTACTTCCGTGCACAGATAACATGATCCTTCCTCATCTCTCACTACTTCCCTGCACAGATAACATGATCCTTCCTCATCTCTCACTACTTCCATGCACAGACAACATGATCCTTCCTCATCTCTCACTATGTCCATGCACAGATAACATGATCCTTTCTTATCTCTTACTACTTCCATGCACAGACAACATGATCCTTCCTCATCTCTCACTATTTACATGCACAGACAACATGATCCTTCCTCATCTCTCACTACTTCTGTGCGCAGATAACATTATCATTCCTCATCTGTCACTACTTTCCTGCACAGACAACATGATCCTTCCTCATCTCTCACTATTTACATGCACAGACAACATAATCCTTCCTCATCTCTCACTTCTTCCGTGCACAGATAACATGACCCTTCCTCATCTCTCACTACTTCCACGCACAGATAACATGATCTTTCCTCATCTCTCACTACTTCTATGTACAGATAACATGATTCTTCCTCATCTCTCACTACTTCCATGTACAGATAACATGATCCTTCCTCATCTCTCACTACTTCTGTGCACAGATAACATGATCCTTCCTCATCTCACTACTTCTGTGCACAGATAACATGATCCTTCCTCATCTCTCACTACTTCCATGCACAGATAATATGATCCTTCCTCATCTCTCACTACTTCCTTGTACAGATAACATGATCCTTCCACATCTCTCACTACGTCCATGCACAGATAACGTGATTGTATTCTGATCCAGCCCCAACCCTTGGAAATACAGTGTTGATTCCAAGATGACAATTTAACACTTTCTAAGTGGCTCACTGCTAACATATTCTTCCTCAACTGCATTAAAACAAAAATTGTGATATTTGGAACTCATCAAAATGTTTCTAACTGCTCCGAAGTGCTGGATATAAAAAATGTGAGCAATCACCCAACTGAGATCCCTCTGCTTTCAAGCTTCTATGCATTTGTCTAAATTCAAACTTTAACTTTCAACTTTACATCAATAAATCTGTTTTCAAAATCAACATTCTGCTATTCTTGGCCCAGAAAATATCAGATATCCTGTACTTACTAGCAAGAGCAAATTATATGCCTAGCTTGAATATATCCTTCCACTGGCTTCCTTAGCTTCAAAACCAAAAAATAAACAAACCAAAAAAATCAAATCTGCCTTGCAACCAATTATCAGGAAAATCTGAGTCCTTATTAAGTACCCCTGCAGAAGAGAACACCACTGGATCACAATCAAAAAAGCCAACTGGTTGTCCATTATTACATTTAGATTAGAATTCTTAAAATGTTCCCTCATTTTCAAATTCCTTCACTAAGAATCCCTTATCCTACTTTCCTCCAAACAAATTTTCAACATAGCAAGTTTATCACAATCCAGGCCTACCCTGCTAACACCCAGAACATACCACCAATGTACTAACCACAGTATCGCTCTGTTAACCCTTTTATTCTGGCAAAGTGTTCCTGCCAGACTAAAAGTGCCCCCCCCCCCGCTTTACTTTCAGACCACGATTTAAGGCATTCTTGAAACATTTAAGTTAATACCAATGCCATATCACTGGCTATATCACTTAACCTTTCCACTATTTCTCTCTGTTTGCTGTTTTTGTTATGTAAACACTGCCCAGGGGATCATATCCATCTTGTACTTATGCAACTACCCCCTTCATTTACTCTGTTTACTGTTATTCCTATTCTTCAGCCTCCAAGTTATACTAACATGAATCTGTTCTCCTACGCTGTTTGTCAGTGGGCAGCATACAACAACAATTTCAGTGTGTATCACTATGCAAATTTTATTAAATTGTAAGCCTTGTTGCTTACTCTGTTTCCTTGTTACTTAACATGTATGCTCCCAGTCTGGGCCTTAAATTTGTTAGTTTATTGCCCTATCCCAATAAGCAAACTTAAAATAAAATAATAAAAGAAAAAAAGAAAGAAAGAAAGAAAGAAAGAAAGAAAGAAAAATGGTATTTATCTAATTTTCATGGGATCTTTTTTTTTACAGGGTCAGTATTTATTTTTAGTGCATGCAATATGTGAATGTTCATTTTTTTTTCCTAACTGACGTGGAGTTTATAGCAGGTTTCGTTTAACTGGGGGAGGGGGTGCTTGATACATGTGGAAAATAGATGATTATGATCACATTTCTAACCACTACCAACCTGTTATGTGCTTATGAAACTGACATCAAGAAAGTCACCTCAAGGTCAGAGTGAAGAAAATCTCAAGAAGCAGTCTTTACATCCATATCAAGGACACATGACAAATGAGTTCTGATCGGAAAGTCCTAGTCTTAATTCTTTGTAATACATGGAGTTTTGGCCAGAACTTGCAGCTTCTTTACTTAGGAATTAGGGACAAAGCCAAAATAAACAAACAATGGGGATAATGTGTGAAAAGGGGACATTTTTTGAATATTATGCCAATTGTATGAAATCCTAATGTCTGTCATATTAGGATCAAAGGATCATAGAATCATATGAAGTTACTAGGCTAATGGTCCTGAGGCCCTTTACAAGCCTAGTCATGTTATATCCTTGTTTCCTTATAGACCAGGAGATACAGTCTATATTAGTATATGAATGTGTAATCAGCACTGACTGCTCCTATGAAGATAGGACACAGATGACACCCCTAGGATAAATTTGCGGTTTCTCATCCAATTGTGCAGCTTACATATAAATAGGGTTATACAGGAGCTATGTTTATCATGAACTGGTAGGTTATTCCAGAAGAATGGCAACCTCTGAGAGACATATCTGTCTCTCCATCAAGTCCTGTTTACGTCACAAGCCAAGTTAATGTCATTAGATCAAGTGAATCTTGTCCCATGTGACTTGCAGATGTGTAGCATTTCCATTAAGGCAAGGTCTGAGAATGCTCTGTAGGCCAGGCACAATTCACCTCTAAACAGTCTATATGATACAGAGTGTAGTGACAGTAATTGCAGTATGTCCATGTAGGACATGTGCTGAAGACCCAGAATTTTCTTAGTGAGAAACCTCTGAGGTCTCTCTAGTTGCTGCAGGTGTCTGGTGAGGTACATGCAAAAGGGAACATTGGTCCTCTATTATTGGTCTGATGAGGGAAGAGGACAGGAGAGTTATAACCTTCTTCACTCTGGATGAAATGCCTTTACTTATGAGATGAACAATGTGGAAGCCCCGCCTTACCATTATGGACACATGCTGATCAAAGTTAAGGCGACTATCAACCTGTGTTCCCAAATCTTTCATCGCTGAGTTTGAACTTAGGGTATTATTATTGATATCATAGATTTCAAGGATATCCCCCTTGCTGAAGGGAATGATAATGCATTTTTTTCTGTCAAGTTTAAGACCATGGCTTTGGAACCATGCATTTGTCTGCATACGCAGATTTTGTAGTATGCTGACATCATTCAAGTCAGTGATTGCCCCAAGTTTGCAGCCGTCAGCGAACATTGTCAGCCACAAACCATTTATTTTTGCCTGAACTTCTGAAAAACAGATACCAAACAGTAAAGGGCCCAGCACTGATCCCTGTGGGACACCATTGGTGACAGGTCTGCTGGTAGAGGTGGAATCCCCAACTTTGACTGTATGTCTTCTATCAGAGAGCCAGTTGGCTACACACCTAATGAAGTATGGGTTGATCCCCAGCTGGGTGAGTTTCTCAATGAGGCTTTTGTGGGAGATTGTGTCAAAGTCCTTGGCTAAGTCTAGATAGGCAGTATGCATTTATCTGCCATCATCCAGGGCTTTGATGACATTCTTGAAGAAATCCACCAGGTTTAACAGGCTAATAATCTTCCCTTGACACAACCAAACTGGGTCGGGTCAAGAGTTTGAAGATCTCATATGTCTTTATTATTAAGGTCCATGATGATTGTGTCCATGGCCTTGCAGATACGGCTGGTTAGGCTTATGGGTCTATAGCTCCAGTGTCAGTTGATAGGCCCCCTTTGTGCAAAGGGATAACAGTTGTTGTTTTCCCTTTGGCTGGGACAAAGACAGTGCTTAAATTGGGGTTAAAGAGAGTACCCAATGGTTCCGTTAACTTGTGTTTTACACCATTTAGAACGCAGCCGGGGATGTTTTCAGGAGCCATAGAGGCTGTGTTTTTGGCCTTGGAGAGTGTAGTTATGACATGCTCTCTGGAGAAACTAGGTGGAAAACTGGTGACAGGTAAGCTATGGGGTATGATTGGTGGGGACAGGGGGTGAAGTTTTCACTGAACCTATCTCTTAGCAGATTGGCTATTTCCACAGGTTCAGTGTGGGTGGTACTGTCCACTACTAACTTTGCACAAATCTGAGCTTTCCCATTTACATTTCAGATATAGCTAAAGAATGCCTTATGATTATCCTTAACTAGGGATACTAATTTACTTTCGTAGTTATCTTCAGAGGAATGTACAAGATATCTAATTTGCTTGTTCAAGCTGTGGAGGGTGTTCTTCCACTGCTGATACCTTCTCCTCTTGCTTTTGGACAGCATTTACTTCCTCTTAGTACATAACCTGTATATGCTGGATGTCCACCAGGGTGTTTTTTTTTTCTTGAGGACCTTCTTTTGATCTTTTTAGGTATGACTGAATCAGTAAATTTGTAAAGGTGTTTTTACAGGGCATTGGCTTATACCTCAGTATATGAGTCCTGCTGTCAGTGGGGACAGGGTGCTGAAACTATTAATGCCATCGCTTTGGAGGCTATAGTTTGCTTTGGCTAAATTTTCAACCTGATAGCTCCTGAATAGGGGACAAGTATGATTGTTGCTTCGAATGAGACTGATTTATGATTAGACTTTACAAGGAAGGGCCCCGCACATGGGATGGTGCAGCAATCTCCCATGTTGGTGAGCACAAGATTGAGGACACTTGTGGACCTGTTGGGAGTGCACGTTATCTGTTCCAGGCAGTTTGTGTTAACAAAAGTCCAGGAACATTTGGGCAAGTGTGTTTGTACTCATATATGTTTCCCAGTTGATGGAAAGATAGTTAAAGTCACCCACAACCAGAGTGTTTGGCAGTACGTCCAGGTAAGCAGTAGGGTTATCATAGTTCATAATGAAGGACCTATAGCTAGCAATGACATGGAAATGTGTCTTTCCTGCATTTAGTAGTATTTGGAGTAACTCTAGGGAGTTGCTCTGTTTAACCAGTCTTGAGGTGTATTTATCTTTGATGAAGATTGATATTCCTCCTCCTCTGGTTCTTTCACATTTATTTTGCAGTCTGAATGTGTGGAAGGCATTGAAGCTTTGCATGGCTGGGGTACTTTCTGTGACCTTGAACCATGTCACAGGGATTGCACAAACATTAATATCTTCCAGAGTAAGGGGTGCTTCCAGTGAGTGCAGTTTCTGATTAGACTCCTAAGCAGCATAACCTTGAGTTTGTCTTTAAAGGATATTTTTACATTGGGAATTTTATTCTGGTGACATTGTCTAAAAAAGGCACTATGGGGGATGCAACTTCCTTTGCCAGCAACCAAAAGCCAAGACGTGACAGGTGAAGAAGCATGGTCTATGAACCATATCATCCCAGGATGACAGGTACTGGATCCCCCTGGATTGACACCAGAAGCTTAGTTAATTGTTAAAGTCAATTGCTTTTGTCTGTAAAGCCAGACTTTAACTGGCAATAATCCTCTGTGATTTACCAGAAAATTAAATACTTTATGAAGAACAGGGCAGAAATATGAGATGCAGTCAAGGAAATTCTGCACAATCAGGGACAGATGAATACTACAGTTTACTGCAATGTACAGAGAACATAAGTATAGGAATGTGAAGTGTTTTTGAGCTTTGAAAGCTGAAACACATTACAGCTTCACCACACACAGTGGGCAAAATTAACTGAATCCCTCAGCCTGTATAAAGCCATAAGCTTTACATGAACAGACACAAACTCAGACAGACACAGACTGAAAGACAGACAGACAGACAGACAGGCGCGCGTACACACACACACACACACACACACACACACACACACACACACACACACACACACACACACACACAAGACTAGCAGTCCAAAGTTTACAAAACCCTTTTAACGTCTCACCTCTGTATTATGTTATCTGTTAACAGCACAGAAAGCTGTTCAACAAAACTAGATAGAAAAACAGATACAGAGACAGGTAAATAGACAGATAGATATTAACACTACAAGGTTATGGTAAAAAGCTAGCTTTGTACTATGTAATTTCACAGGTCAGATTTTAAACAGCTTAAAGCGGTCAGAAGGTTGACTAAGTAAATTACTTTTTATTCTTTCGACATTGGGGGAGGCAAAACTGACTTTACTTCATATTGTAGTAAAAGATTGTTCCACTAGTTGTAACAGCAGTACATCTGTGCACACAAAAAGGAAAACCCTGAATAATTTTATGAGTTAGCAAATTAATAATAATTCAAGCTTTATAAATGATTCCACTTTATTGCTCATCAGTTAACACTGAAAATGATTGCTAAACTATGAAAATTCAGTCATTATTATTTGAAAGTACAAAGAACAACTGAAAGGAAAAACTGTGAAGTTTTTAAAGATGGTATACATGCAAATAATCATAGCAATAAAGAGTTATTTTAAAGTAATGTTTTAGTGTCTTACCTAGTACAAAAGAAGTGAAGGATTAAAAAAAAACAGATAACTTTAGGTCCCATTTAGACAAGTTAAGCTTGGCCCAGAGTTAGATATTGGCATTAAACATGTTGTCCAGTAATCTCCAAAAGGTATTAATCAGCAGATTATGAGAGCTGACTTGATTAATCTTTTCTCAGACAGAAAATAAATTGTCTGAAATAGAGTTTACTGAATTTCAGGGATCTCAATATGAAGGACTTACTCAGACTCTAGTATTATTGCTTTCTATAGGTTATGATTCTCTTTTGAATTACCCAAGTGAAGTTGGCTGAATTAATAAAACCCATTTCTTTTTAGATTTCAGGAACCTTTTAAAAATCAAATCCTCACACCCAGAAGGATATTAGCCAGAGTAATTCCACTTCTTAAAAAGTCAGATTTTGCATGAAGTATTAAAGGGAAAGGCATTCCTTCTATCAAGGAAGAAGGCTATAGTCTCCACATTAGCATTCACATACATTGTAATATCTGCCTTAAACTCAGTTTATAAGTCTTTTTCTCAGTTTTTGAAAAATTCTCATATATTCTTTCTTAAAGGATTACTTTTAATGACAAGTATACATTTATCCTGGAGAGAAAGACCCAAGGTAACATTAAGATTACAATTAATATGGCTGCAGTGAAAAAAGTAATGAATCAAAGTTCTTGAAATATATATATATATAGATGAATTGTGGCTTACTAGTTGAAAATGTGCACATGTGACAACTCTTCAGTCTATTCCCCTTTGAAAGCTAACAGACATTTAAGAGTGCATCATAGTGATTTAGGTTTTCACTTGGAATACTTTACTTTATATAAAAAAGTATGTATGTATGTGTATGTATATATATATATATATATATATATATATATATATATATCTATATATATACATATATACATATACACACACATATATATGTGTGTGTGTGTGTGTGTATATATATATATATATATATATATATATATATATATATATATATATATATACAGACACACACACACACACACACACACACACACACACACACACACACACACACACACACACACACACACACACACACACACACACACACACACACACACATTTATCATCTAAGTTGAGTCAATAACAACACTGTAATGCTATTGTGACCATTAATTCAGTACAAAAGACAACTTAAAGATCCCACAGTATGTTCATCTATAACAATATCATAAAAAAACGGCCAGTAACCACTAACCATTAAACCAGCTGGCCTCACCAAACCTCTTCCAGCTAGCCATTACAGGACCAGGTGCATGACATAAGCTACTTTAGACCTGGTTGTAAAGCCCTTTAAGTCTTGCCTCCCAACCCAAACATCTCTTGCCATGGCCACCACTTAAAATGAACTCAGCATGCATGCAAGTCAAAGCTGCTGAGCACAAATTGGGGAAAACAATGGTGGAAAACTGCAAGGTGGCTACCTCACAACAGCCATCACTTGGGGGAGGGAGCAGGAGTGCCATTGAGCTGCTGACAAAAACTGTCTCAAGGACAGTATCCCTTCCCTAAAATTTCAGGTGACCATGGACCAGCCCTTAGAAGCATGCGGCAAGGAGACTTACAGGTAAATTATCCTTTCTTTTAATCTGAGTGAATAACCAGCTATAATGCCATTGCAACCATTTATTCAATACAACAGACCACATCAAAGATGCCATAGTATGCTCACCTATAACCATATCATGAAAAATAGCCAATAATCATTAGCCATTAAGCCAGCTGGCATCACCAAGCCTGTTGTGGCTACCTTTTATAGGACCAGGTGTGTGACCCAAGCTACCTCAGGCCTGGTTGTAAAGCTCTTTAGGTCTTATCTCCCAACAAAAATACCTCTTGCCATGGCAACCAGTTTAACTGAACCCAACCTGCATGGTGAGTTGAGGCCATTGTGCACAAAAGGGAGGAAAAATAGAGGGGGAAGCTGCAAGGCAGCCACCACTCCAACATGCCTTCATGCTGTTTCCCCCTTAGCAGGCCCATGCTAGAAAAGTTCCTTAAAATAACCAGCAAGTTACTTCTTAAAAAATTCCTGGATGGTCAGTGAGATGTCCATATTAAACAAATCAAAGCCTAAATTGTCAAATGTACTCTGTCACTGGTATAAAAATCAGAGTGAAATTTGTCATGATCTTTGTTGTGGATATCTTGAAATCTGATATGGCAGGCCGCAGGAGTCACTCTCTGATTAATGAAATGCCAAGACATCTTGATTGCTCCAGAACTCTTAGCTTCTTCCCAATGGAGCCTCAGCACAATTGTTGACCAATACAAACTACTTCTGGATATAATGTGCAAAACCTGTACATATCACACAGGATTCTGGTTAGCAGGATTTTTTCAGAGCACTTGTCAAGTCATTTCCCCTGAGTCGGATTAGCAGCACCTTGGGCAATCTTCAGTTTGTTATAGGCTGATGTCAAATGTCTCAAAATTGATACCATAACTGTCCTAAAAAGCCAAAGTGATGAAATAATCGTTTGTTATAATCTAACAAACCAGTGTGCCTTGCAGTGCCTGACTGGGTGGACCATAGTTTAGATTACAGCTTTATTGATGAAGGAATGTCCCAACATCCTTATAACTTCTTTACCTGAAATAGAAATTAAGTGGTTAGTGCCTGATGTATGGCAAGAATGTATCAGGCACCCACCTTTCTGTTTTTTTGCATGACCTTAGCCAAATACCCCTCCATGGCTAAGTCGGAAGTGAGGCATATTCCATAAGAACAGGTTGACATCTGACAACCTAATGGGCTTGACAGCCTCCCAAGCGAAGACCAGGCCCAACCAAGCATCCCTAAAGGTGATCTTGTACAGTACCCTGAACCAGTGAAGTGGGGACAAAGCCCAGTCATCTTGACTTATCTAAACGTACTTGCTGTCCTTTACCCGCTTGGGTCATTTTTTTTTTTTATCTGATAACAAAATAAACTCATTTTGGATCAGGTGGTCCTCCCAGCAAAGGAAGTTTAATATTCCCTAGCATGAAAAGCACACATGTATAAGGAAGTGAACAAGACAGCCATGCTAGAAAAGTTACAAAAATCAGTAACTGCACTATGCAAACCTCAAACAATGATATCAAGGAGGTGCTTTCCTGTCAGTTCCTGGAATCATTTGAAGTCCCTTGAATATTCTCCTAGCCCTTGATCAACCTTCCAGACAGACAATGACAGGGAAAATCATTAAGGCCCCAGAAGCAAGCCAAGAATCCTAAAGCCACTAAGTGAGCCCATAGCATGTTGGGAAAATCACCTAGTGAGCATCTGAAAATGGGAAAGTAAAGGGTCAAAGACAATCTCCAAACTCTGTGGTGATGGGGCAAGGATCAATAAAATCCCTTGATGAATATACCTTCATAGTATTTCTGGCCCGGTAATTTGCCAGCAGCAACTACTCTTCTCCCATTAACCAAACTTCTGGAGGAATTACAGTGCCATTCAGCTCCATGTGCTTGGTCAGCCGCTGACACCTGGTGAACTGAATATGGGCTATCAGCAATAGGATTGTGGCAGCCAGGTACATGCACAGTAGAAAAAAAACTAAATAATTTCCTACCTGAATAAAACTAAAAGTCTAAGTACAGAGTGTAGCCATAAGGACATGGAGAACCACAGTGTTGTCTGAATGAAATGAAACTCTGATGTTGCATAATTTGTCCTTCTGCACTAGGGTAGCTACCCATATAAGAATGATCTCCAGGAAAATAATATCCCTTTTTCCTATCTTCTGATCTTGACTCCAGACATTTTTCTGCAAACCAGCAACCTAGGAAGTAGCCTCTCATGCCAAACCTTTCTGCCACATCCATAAAAAGATCAAGGTCACTGGAGGAAACCTAAGTCGACTGGCAGAAGGACACTCCATTGAATTGGTTGAAGAACGTGAGCCAGAGATGGGGGTCTTTTTTAAGCCTTCTGGTCTGATGAACTATGTAATGTTTTTAGTAAATCAGAAATGAGCTGGAGGAAAGTACTGCTTGGCAAAGCTGCTGTGCAGGCAAATGTCAATAGGCCATGAAGCTGCATTATTTCCCCCATGCAGGCTTTACTGGACCCCCAGGATTTCCAGATTAAATGCCTAACCTGCTGTAATTTGTTTGGCAGAAGTTTAAAAACTGTCAGTGGAATCAACTGTTAAGCCCAAAATGGTCAAGACCTGACTCAGCACTTCTGACTTGTCATTAGTCAATGGAACTCCTAAGCTACGGCAAATCTCTTTGAGCACTGTCATACCCTTGACTACCCCTTTCTGTCCTTTACACACTATCAAAAAAATAATCCAAGTAGTGAATCAATGACTGCTAGGTTGCCCTGTTCTGCCAACACCAATGAAAAGCTGTGCTGAACAGTTCAAACACAGGTTCATAGGTTTTCACTAGGCTAACAACCACAAGGACCTTTTTAAGCCTAGCCATGCATCCCAAATCTCTGACAAGTTCTGATACCCTTCATAAGTGCAATGCATGGCCTGAGAGATGAACCATTTACAAGTTACCTGTGTCCATTAGAGACATAGGTGCCAAACCAGGGATGAATTTCCATTTCCCCACCCAATTGTCCAAGTTGCACTTAAATTGGGTTAGGGAGGAACTCTGCTTCACATGGATGGGGAGTTTGTTCCATAGATGCGGTAGTGTTTGGGATACATACCTATCTCTCCAGCAGGTGGTATTTATATCACAGGCAAGGTTTAAGTTTTTAGAATGGGTAATTCTGGTGCTGTTTGTTTTGTGGATATGCAGCAGGTCCATCAGAGTGGGGTGTGACAATGCCCTGTATGCCAGGCATAGATCTCACCTCAAAAGCCTGTAGGAGACAGAATACCGGAATAAGGCCTTGAGGCAATCTACATAGGACATTTTACTTATGCCCTGTATTCTTTTAGTGTGGAACCTCTGTGGGTGCTGCAATTGTTGGATATGCCTGGTTTGGTACTACCAAAGGGGGCCTTGTACTTAATGATAGGTCTGATGAATGCTGAATACATTGTAACAATGATTTCCTTGTACTTAGATGTCAAACCTTTGTTTATAAGTTGCACAACATAAAATGATTTCCTCACCACTGTAGACACATGATGGTCACTGGCTAGATTACTATCTATGTGCGTCCCTAAGTCCCTGACTACTGGGTCAATTCTAAGGGGTGCATTGTCAATATGATATTTACCAGGGATGGATGACTTTCCAAAGGATACTATTATGCATGGATACTATTATACATTCCTTTGCATTTAGTTTTAGTCCATGGCTCTGACACAGTTGTTTATCTGTGTCAGCCCCACCTAGAGAACATTTGTGTCGGTGTAAGATTCAATGGCAGCTCCTAATTTGCAATCATCTGCAAATTTAGTCAGCCAGAGATCATTGATATTGCCATGACTTCTGAGAAGTAAATGCCAAAAAGGTGCGGTCCAAGGATTGATGCCTGAGGGACTAAACTTGTGACTCGCCTCTTTGTAGAGGTGGAAGCCCCAGTTCTAACTTCTTGGGTCATATCTGTAAACCAGATGGCTATCCACCTGGTGACATATGGGTTTTTACCTAACCTCTTGAGTTTGTCAGCAATGCCTGAGTGGGGTATTGTGTTAAATGCCTTGGCCAGGTCAAGGTAGGCAGTGTGAATGATTTTTCCCTCATCCATTGCTTTGGTGACCTTCTCAATGAAGTCCACCAGGTTCAGTAGGCATGATCTGCCTTTGATGAAACCAAACTTGGTTGAGACAAGTGTTTGGAGGTTTATATCTTTTTTGATCATCTCCATGATAATGCTTTCCATGGCTTTACATGTAAGACTAGTGAGACTTATGGGTCTGTAGTTTCCAGGATCAATAGATAGCCCACCTTTATGCAGAGGGATGACTGTTGCCTTTCGCCATTTATGAGGCAAGAAACTTGTTTGGAGGCTACAGATAAATAGTAATTCCAAAGGCCCTGATAGATAATGTTTCAAGGTTCATATGTTTATAGGTAGGTACTAGGCTATTGGCCCTAGGGCCTATATAAGCCTAGCCAAACGATACCCTGGCTTTTGCCACCCAAGAAAATTATTTTCCTGTGCCCCTGTCAAGCTGAGCCACAGAAGTGATCCCTGGGGTGAATTTCCTATCTCCCATCCAATCATCAAGATTTTTCTTGAAGAGTGCTAATGAGGAGCTTTGTTTGTTATAGATAGGTAGTTTGTTCCAGAGTATGGGAAGTCTTTGTGACAGGAATCTATCCCTCCAGCATGTTCTGTTTATTGTGGTGACAAGGTTTAGGTCCTTAGAGCGTGTAGCTTGCAGGGATTGGGATTTCTTTACGTGGAGCATATCCAGCAGCTCTGGGTTTGACATAGCTTTGTATGTTAGGCAGAGATCACCTCTGAGTAGGTGATATGCGAGAGAGTAAAGCTGGCGTTTTTTGAGATGGTCTGCGTATGGCATCTGTTTGAGGCTGTGCTATTTAGAAGGCATCCTGGGATATGTCTGGGACCATGAATGCAGCATATTTGGTCTTATACAGAGCATAAACAAACTGTTCCCTAGTGATATTATATTAGATGATATTTCTTGAGGGAAGGTTGAGGGGAAGAGAGGGATAAAGTTGGAGCTGAATTTATCAGCCAGGAGGTTTGCTATGTCTTCTGGCTCAGTATAGATGGCTCCATTTACAATGAGCTCTGCACACAATTGTGTATTGCCTTTGAGGTTGTGGACATAGGTAAAGAATGCTTTGTGGTTGTCCTTGGCCTGTAAGGCCAAATGTACCTCAAATTTGGCTTAGGTAGACTTTATTTGTCCTCTGAGTTGTTTGATAAGTTTGATGAGAGTGCTTTTATCCTGCTGGGTGCTGCACCTCCTAATTTTTGCCATGATTTTCTTCCTCCTGTTATACAACCTACTGATTTTGTGATTCTACCAGGGTGGCTTATTTTTTGGGTTACTGCTGCACTTTATATATACATTCATATATAGCATTCATGCATAGCACTAAGCCCCAAACACCTTATGGGCATGGCGGTGTCGAAAAAAATCTTCCTATCAAATGGAAATCCCAAACATGACCAGTCCTCCTGCCTAATGAGAAATAGCCAGAATACCGATTGGATGCCCACTTTGTCAAGCCAAGTGTTGGAACAGCCCCAAGGTGGCAGCCACTTCCTGATCCATGGAAGACTAACATACCCTAACCTGGTCTCTGTAGGTGAAATTGTTGACTGAGGCACCCACAGCATGCAAGATGTGGTGAATCAGCCTGTACTCACCCTCCTGTTTCTTAGGAACTTGACTAATGGAAGAAATTTTAAAAGTAGGCTAGGGAGTCTTGGAATAATGGGAAAATTGCCCTGCCAGCTGCCCATTCTTTTCAATTAGCTTAGTTGCAATGTCTTCAAGCTATCAGTGGATGAAAAGTTTCTAACTGACTTAGAATCAAATGGAACCAAAGAACCACTCTTGAAACCTTTACTAAAACCTTTGAGAATAACTGTGGCATCTCCTCTGTCAGTATAATCAGACAAAACCTGTGTCAATTTATCTAGTCTGTTTGGAAAGTGGGAGGGATGAGAACTAGCTAATACCCCTTTCAATGTCGACTCTGTGTCCATAAAAACACTGCTTGCCTCTGGTAGAGTTATCCTGTATTTCCCCAATACTTCCCTCAAGGTGAGGTGAAGCAATGCCATGGCTTCCCTGTCCTGCATTTCCCAGCACCTAGATGCAGGGTGACCTTTCACACAACTGGAGCACAAGTCAATGAACTTACAAGGGAGCCAAAGGCATGAAAGCTCAACAGAACTTTCACTCCCCATTTCTTCTACTAAATCCATCCGTCTCAAGGGTGCTCAGTTTGTCCAACATGGCACTCAGTCAGATGTCAATGTGCCTTAGTTCCCACCTGAGAGACGTGTCTATGGCTTTTAATTTCCTGAATCACTGATCATAAAATGATCAGCCTGACCTCCTTTAATTTGGTGAGCCTCCCTAATGACCAAAAAGTAGGCCAGCAAAGATACCACATGGCTTTTACCCTTTTCTATAATCACTCCCATGAGTCTAAGGACCAGATATACCAGTTTTTCACCATCACCTTAGTTGAAGTCTTTTTCCCAAGACTGCAAGAGCTTCCAAAAAATCCTTGTTAGTAGTATTGTTGGTGTCAATAATGCACCATATTCTTTCTGTATCTGCCAGTTCAAAGATCTCTATGAATTCCTCTTTGCGAATCTTTTCTTTAACTCTGGCAGATACATGGATTGTGATGTGAGAACCTGGAGAAGTGGGTGATAAAACTGAGTAATGCTAATGTCTGGATCAGGTACAACAACACCCTTAGAAAAAAATTGCAGTCTTGGATACACTCTGTAGGTTGGGTAAAGATGCAGATGAAGTCTGGTCCATATCAACCCTTCCTATCTCCCCAGAAGAGAAAACAGGAGTGGTGCCAAAATTTTCTTGTAATGTTAGGTAAAATAGTCTAGCCCTTCCTTCATCTGGCAAGGAACTGATAAAGTCCTTCAAGTATTCCTTGGAAGACTGGTCTCTATCATTCATCCCTGCACTTGCTGCCCCCCTGTGTCATTACCTTCAATTACTAATCGGGCTTCTACTGGAGTTATAGGATTAACCCTTGGACCTAAGACATCTGTTATTACTTTCCTTCTTGATCTCTTTGAAGGGGTGGGTCCATCCACCAATTCTTCATCAGGATTTGCTGCCACTCTTTTTCTATATCTCTGCCCTTGTTCCATCATCTATGTCACCTCCATGTCTGAAAGCAAACCTTAGGGTTCCTGGGATAAATGCAGCCATCTCTACTTAAACATCTGCACCGGAGAGGGACCAACAAAACAAAGATACTTGCCAACTTTAGCCAGCTGGGAAAGGAAAAAAATAATATTTTTCATTAAACTAAAGCTGCAATGAAATAGTATAGTTTAAAAAAAGGAACTACCTGAATTCCAAAAAGGGGACCAAAATCCCATGTAGGACTGGATGCCCTGCTGTTGCAGAGTGCTAGAACACCACCACTTACTAAAATGAACACCTTAATCTGTATTCACACATGTCCTTAATGATCCCAACAGGGCCGTTTCAATGGAAAAATATCACTTTAATTTTGTCATTATTTATTATAAAGTGCAATCGCCACTTCTCTTTAAAAAATGCTAGATTAAAAAAAAAACTAAATAAGTGCATAACTCAAATTTAGTTCCATGTTGCATAGAACAACCTGGGTTATGCATACATCTCCTTAGAACCAGAATGTAGTAAGATACCAGATACAATAAGATACAATTGTTGCTTGTCTGCACTCAGGAGATGGTGCCAAAAATCCCTGCAGGCTGGATGTCCTGCTGCTGCGGTGTCCAGAACACTGACACTTTACAACCCAGGATAACATAATTAACCCTCATATATGACCCTAGTAAAACATAACTTAGCTGCTTCAACTTGTTGGTAACATCAACCTGAAATCTTGATAAAGTAATATAGCATCTCTGAGCAAGAAAGCAGTCCACACTTGATTCACCAGACTTACTGATCAAGTGTAATTCACCGTTATTTCTATAAAAACACCAGTGTTGAAGGAAACAATAGTGCAGAGCCAAAACTGAGACAGATTCAGGGGCTTCCACGAAAACAAGTAGGCACAGCTTTGCACACTGCTCTCAACCCCTCTCCCTGCCAAGCAACAATTAGGAACTCTTCCAAATATTAGAAACATTAATGTGTGAGATTGACAAAATAAGAGAATGCAAAGTAATACATGGTTTCTGAAGTAAATGAAGCCTATAACTTGAGTATCTGCACTATCAGTAGCAGTTCACTGCATTTTCACAACAACCCCCAGTCTTCACAATTAACCACCTTTTCCACAATGGATGTGAGGGCATCCAATATTCAGAAATGGACCCAACCACTCCACCAATGATATATGGACACCCAAGCAACCCTACTTCTGTGCTCATTACAAAGTATCATTCCTTATTTTTTTTTTTAATTAAACACATTGCCCAGCATTCTTCCATGTCAAAAAGCCATCCCAAGATGGGAAAACCAAATGGGTAGGGCTCAGACCCCACAGTATCTACCAACAGCAGAAAAAGTAAAAAAAAAAAAAAAACAGGACAGGCCAAGGAATACCCTCATAGGCGTGCTTATTCATACAGTCACTGACAGCTGGCTCCATCTATGCATTCACCTTGAGCCGCTGACAAAACCTACCATGAGGACAGCATCACTCACCTTAAAAATAAGGTGATCGAGGACCCACCCATGGACCTAGTTGTTGAAGAATGTGACTTATGGGTAAGTCATCCATATATAAAATGTACATATCTGTTTTGTTTTTATGTTTTTATATTATACAAAATGCACACATAAAATACTGGTTCAGTTTACTTGATGCAAAAAAGAGAGATAAAGCTTCAGTATTTGGATACCTAATATTAAACCTGAAAACAGAGCAATTAACTTGTACAAGAGAGTAGGATACTGAACAATAGATACCTGATCAGCATGCTAGAAAGGCAAATCTGAGTGTCTTTTATTTGACTCAAAACACTTGAGATTATATTTAGTACCTTTTGTTGCTGCTTTTCATCTTTCTTCCTTCTTCTTCAAGATTTAGAAATATTTTATTTCTTGCAGTGTTCTAAAGCTTTTAGCAAACATACAATTTTTATTCTTCATACCAACAGGGTTACCAAGACCAGAGAAAAGACTGCATCATTTTTTATAAATTACAACACTAGATTAAACCTAAAAAGTAAGCAGCTACAAAACGTAAGAGAAAAGTAACTTTTTCAAAATATGCTTCACCTAGAAATTTTAATCTGAGGAGAAAAAGGCAAAACAGGCATTATAGTTAGCTGTGTAGAAAATGGCTGCTGTTTGTGTAAACTGAGACAATGATTTCAAACTATGAGGATGATGTTTTAATGCTATTGCCAAAACTGATCTGCACTCCAAAGAAACTGCTTCTATGAAAGAAAAATTAACTGACCTACAAGCAAGAAGTATGTGTGCTTTTTCTAGAAGCTTGCATGAAAGTTATGGCTCTGCCTACCTATCAGATCTTATCTGTGTGCATTATGTTTCAGCTTATTCAAGAATCACAGAACTGTTCATAATAGAAAGAACACACAAAGTAGTTGTCAACCCCCATAACACACAGCTAGAATGGTTTTACAATTTTTATGCAGAACAGTAACCTCGCTCATTCTGGGATAAAGTACTCATGGACCTGATGGAAATTGTCCTTAAGAATAATTTTATAGTGTATTTAGCAGATAGAAAGAGTACTTTGAGGGGTTGATGAATGAAGAGAATGAGAGGGAGAGAAGGTTGGATGATGTGCGGATAGTGAATCATGAAGTGCAGTGGATTAGCAAGGAGGAGGTAAGGATAGCTATGAAGAGGATGAAGAATGGACATACCTGTGGAAGCATGGAGGTGTTTAGGTGAAATGGCAGTGGAGTTTTTAACTAGATTGTTTAATGAAATCTTGGAAAGTGAGAGGATGCCTGAGGAATGGAGAAAAGGTGTTTTCGTACCAATTTTTAAGAATAAGGGTGATGTGCAGAGCTGTAGTAACTACAGAGGGAGTAAACTGATCAGTCACAGCATGAGGTTATGGTAAAGAGTAGTGTAAGCTAGGTTAAGAAGGGAGGTGATGATTAGTGATCAGCAGTATGGTTTCATGCCAGGAAAGAGCACTACAGATGCAATGTTTGCTCTGATAGTGTTGATGGAGAAGTACAGAGAAGGTCAGAAGGAGTTGCATTCTGTCTTTGTGGATTTAGAGAAACATATGACAGGGTGCCTAGAGAGGAGTTGTGGTATTATATGAGGAAGTCGGGAATGTCAGAGAAGTATGTAAGAGTGGTACAGGATATGTACAAGGGTAGTGTGACAGCTGTGAGGTCTGCGGTGGGAGTGACAGATGCATTTAAGGTGGAGGTGGGATTACATCAAGGATCAGCTCTGAGCCCTTTCTTAATTGCAATGGTGATGGACAGGTTGACAGACGAGATCAGACAGGAGTCCCCGTGGACTATGATGTTTGTAGATGACATTGTGATCTGTAGTGAGAGTAGGGAACAGGTGGAGGAGACCCTGGAGAAGTGGAGATATGCTCTAGAGGGAAGAGGAATGAAGGTCAGCAGGACTAAGACAGGATATATGTGTGTGAATGTGAGGGAGGGTAGAGGAACGGTGAGGATGCAGGGAGTAGAAGGTGACGAAAGTGAATGAGTTTAAGTACTTGGAATCAACATTTCAGAGTAATGGTGAGTGTGGAAGAGAGGTGAAGAAGAGAGTACAGGCAGGATGGAGTGGGTGGAGAAGAGTATCAGGAGTGATTTGTGACAGACGGGTACCAGTAAGAGTGAAAGGGAAGGTCTACAAGAGATTAGTGAGACCAGCTATGTTATATGGGTTGGAGACAGTGGCAATGACAAAAAGGCAGGAGTCAGAGCTTGACGTGGCAGAGTTGAAGATGTTAAGATTTGCACTGGTTGTGAAGAGGATGGACAGGATTAGGAATAAGTATATTAGAGGGTCAGCCCAGGTTGGAAGGTTTGGAGACAAAGCCAGAGAGGCAAGATAACATTGGCTTGGACATGTGCTGAGGAAGGATGCAGAGTTTATTGGGAAAAAAATGCTAAGGATGAAGCTGCCAGGTAACAGGAAAAGGGGAAGGCCTAAGATAAGGTTTATGGATGTGGTGAGAGAGGACATGCAGGTGGCTGGTGTGACAGAGCAAGATGCAGAGGACAGGAAGAAATGGAAACAGTTGATCTGCTGTGGTGACCCCTAACGGGAGCAGCCGAAAGAAGAAGAAGACTTTGAGGATCAACTGTTGAAGCAAAGTACATGGGGGCTGTGTGCGCCCTGACCTTCACCAATTTAGTTATGGCTGAGTGGGAATTTAGATATGTTCGTGACTCTCCTTGTTTTGAACAGTGTTCCCATTAGGGGTGATTCCTTGATGATATCATCATTTTAGTAGGGTAGATTTGAGTGTCTTGATAGATTTCTTTGCTATTTAAATAACACCACTCCATTTTTGTACTTTACTATCAACTCTTCTTTGGATTTAATTAACTACCTAGATGTTACCATCTCCAAAAACAGATCCAAACAACATTTCAAGTCTAACATTTACAGGAAGCCTACATATTCAAATCCATTACTGCATTTTAACAGTTGGCATCCTGTCCACCAAAAAAGAACTATAGTTAAAGGGCAAATCGTTAGACTCACAGGCATGATTTTGCAACATGAAGTCTTCCAAGAGAGAACTACTAAGTTAAAAACTATGTTGGAAAAACACGGGTACCCCACTAGTTTCATTCAAGGAATTATGGGGGGAAGTGAATTTAAAAGAGAACAATCTGTGTTTGTTCCCATTTGGGGGAAAGGGGCACTTGCTCTTGGCAGAGATAAATCTGCCAGGCATATAGATGGTTATGGCAGGGCTATGATTTTAGCTTACAATTATGTCAAAGATATTAATGCTGTGATCCAGAAAAATTGGAATGTGTTTAAAATAGGGGGTGAACAATTTGACATTTTGGGTCCATCCCCTTCTTTTGTGAATAAAAAGAACATTTCTTTCAAATCTCTTATTGAAATGCTGAGTTGGATGAATGAACCTGGACAGATAAAAAATGTGGACAGTGTAATTAATGCAGGCGCATTATGGAAGTTTATGTGTTTGACATAGTGAACTATGGAAAAGTCTTTTTGAAATTGAAGTATGATTTTTACAGTACCAAAGTAGTGTGGATGGCTTAATGCCAGTCCTGCCCAGGTTTTTACATAGCTAAAATGATAAAATCCCTGAAGATGAGAACTTACAAACACATGTATGACACTGGGAGGAAACATGTGAATAATGCCCTGTACAGGCATATTAATGACAATGTTGCACATGTCATTAAGTTTTTTTGTCTCAGACAGCATTGAGGGCATAGCCCAAGGGGGTCCTTGGCCAGATGTGCTTGAATGGAAACAGCTTAGATTGCAACTTAAATTAGATTCTGTGAATGGCCATGGCTTAAATGACAGGGTATCTATAGGGCCGGTGTTGAGTCTAAAATCCTACCTACTTTTGGAATTTTTTATGACTCTTTGCTCATTTAATGAAAACAAATATTGTAGTAACTGTATCATTTCTACATTTTATTGTGTGTTTTTATGCTCATTACTTTGTATGGTCAGCATTATTTATGTTTTTATCTGATTTTTTATTGCCCTAATGCTATGGTTTTCTTTTTTATGGAACTGGCACTTTAAAGTTTCTTGCTCCTTAGCTTTTAACAACTTTATTCTTTAATTAATTCAGCAATGCATCAACTTGTTATCCAGTGAAATATTATGTAGGACTGCTTGCACAAGTATTTATTGCCTTTTCTTGTTGTTGTGGTTTTATTACATTCTAAAATTGTGAGGATAATATTTTAATGCTTTAGCCAAAACTGATCTGCTGCACTCCCAAGAAGCTGCTTCTATGAAAGAAAAACTAAATGACTAACAAGCAAGAAGAATTTGAGCTTTTTCGAGAAGCTTGCATGAGAGTTATGGCTCTGCCTACCTATCAGCTCTTATTTGGGTGCATTATGTTCCAACTTTTTTAGGAATCACAGAACTCTTCACAACAGAAAGGACACAAAGTAGTTGTCATGTTTTCTTCTGATAAACTTTCAAGATTCAGTAAAATCTTTAAAATTGCAAAAAAAATAATCAAGACTTTACTTGACAAAATTGTCTGCTAAAGATTTCTGTAGACATTTCATTGCAATATAAATTAGCAAGAAGACAGATTTCTCCAGTTTGCCATTTCATGGATTCATAGATATTCCATGGTGAATGAATCACATGACCATTCTTGCCTCCCTGTACCCTCCCTTAGACAGTACCTCCCCTTTCTTCAGGAGGTCAGCCCTGGAGTAAACTTGTGGATACCCATCTAGTCATCTAATTTATGTTTAAAGGAAGATAGTGAGTTGCACTAATATGCAGGGGGAGTTTATTTCAGAGTTTTAGGAGGTGCTGAGTTTAAATGTATCCGTCTATCATGTTTTAGTTATCTACTGGTGAAGATTAAGAACATTGGTTCTAGTACAGGTGGAGGTTTTGGACTTTCAGAGAACCAAGAAGTCCAGGATAATTTGGAGTCTAACTGTATGGAAAGCAAGACACAGTTCTCCCTACAAAAGTCAGTAAGGCAAAGAATAAGGGAATAGAGTTTCTAGCCCCTCTTGATAACTCAAGGACTTTAGGTCTGCGATCTTTTTTGTTTAGTAACCTTTTTGCTTTTTCTAATTGTTTGATGCATTTAGTGAGATATGCCCCAAAGGGGACAAAGTACTCAGTAATTGACCTGATCAATGCACAGTACAATGGAATGATTACCTCTTTGGACATTGACAATATTCCTTTGACAACTAGATAGGCTATACGAAAGATTTCCTACCAACCATAATTACATGATGGTCAAAACAGAGGGAGCTATCAACCAAGTGCCTAGGTCCATAACTACATTTCCGTTCTGAATAATAGTGTTGCCTTGGCAGCATGATGAGAGGAAGGGACATGTACAAAAACTGATGATACTACACTTTTTATATTTCATTTGAGCCCATTTTAATACACCACGAGTTTTACTAGAGCAGGTTAATTCTGAAGCCTTTGGGTATCATAACCCCCAGTTTCTGATCATCTGCAAACTTTCTTAGCCAGAGGTCTAGGCTGTCTACTCAGAGGTCCAAGAAGGACATACGTCTGTGACACCACTGGTCATTTTCATACTTTCTGAGGAAGCAACTGCAAATCACACTGTGTGGCTTCTCTTTCAGCCAGTCTGCCATCCATATTATCACACAGGAGTTGAGTTTTAAATGATTTAACTTTTATAAAGTCAACATAGGGAGCAGTGTCAAAGGCTTTAGTCAGTTCAAGATACAGCACATGCATTGCATTGTCAACATCCATAGCCTCTGCAGCCCTCTTGAAAAAATCTACCAGCTTGAATAGACAGAACAAAAATCAAACTGTTGGAGATCAAGTCTAATAAGGTTATTTGTTTATGAGGTCAGTCAAAATGCAGTCCATGGTCTTGAAGATGAGGCTTGTAAGGCCGATAGATTTGTAATTAGCAGGGCTAGTTGTAAAGCCACCCTTTTGCAGGACATCACCACTGCTATGTGTCATTCATCAGGACAAAGCTGGTAGCTAAGCTAAAGTTAAACCATATGAGCAGTGTGACTACAAGAACATGTTTAACATTATTAATTAAGCAGCAAAGTATATTATCAGTTCCTATGGAGGAATAGTTTTTGACCTTTGTTAGTACGTTCAGTAAATGACCCTTAGACATAATTATTGTCAGTGACATGATGGATATGACTGTAAGTACCTCACTAATTAAATACACAGCTAAATTAATCAACCTCTTTGGTGACTTGCTCTGAGAATTAACCTTCCAGAACTGGTTAATAAACTCTACAATGATTTTAAATGAGAAAGGAAAACAAAGATTATGCTGCTGGCTTCATGGTACCAAGTGAGATAAAGCCTTGACTAAGACAGTCAGGGATCTGGGATAAGCAGGGAGCTGAAGCACACGAAGGGAAGAGTGAGTAAATGATGGCAGCTTAGAATTTGTGGAAGATGTGTTGGTGGACAAGCATGCTGCAGTTCTGGGACCTGCCACAGAGACACAGTTATAGGGCATGCAGTGTGTGGGCTATGGATGACTGCACATTCATGTGGTAGGCTTCACAGCATATGCAACACACACACACACACACACACACACACACACACACACACACACACACACACACACACACACACACACACACACACACACATGCACACACGCACACACACACACACACACACACACACACACACACACACACACACACACACACACACACACACATGCACACACGCACGCAAACACACACATGGGCACACACACACCAGTATATCTGGCTATTTATGTCTATATATAAGTATATATATGTCCACTTTTAAATACTAAAATCTCGAGTTTTGAGATACCAAACTCAAAACATCAAGATTTTAGTATCTCAAAATTTAAAAATGGAAAAAAAACCATTAACTAAAATAAAGTGTTTGCAGGGGGGCAAGTAACCCTGCACCCCCCATGTGGGGGCTGCACCCCTACACCCCCTATACTTAAATATACCAACTCCGAGATCATGCTACCATGACGAGAATGGTAAGTGCAACAGGAGCATTACCGTTCTCTTCACTGTAGTGCAAACTCGGAGTTGGTATATTTAAGTAGGGGGGTCCGGGGGCTGCAGGGGGCTTGCCCCCCTGCAAACACTTTATCTTAGCTGTGTTTATGGGTTTTTTTCCCACTTTTAAATTTCGAGATACCGAAATCTTGATGTTTTGAGTTTGGTATCTCAAAACTCGAGATTTTGGTATTTCGGGATTTAAAAGTGGACCCATGTATATATCTATATGTACATCTATGTAGCCATTTATATATACACACACACACACACACACACACACACACACACACACACACACACACACACACACACACACACACACACACACACACACACACACACACACACACACACACACACACACACACACACACACACACACACACACACACACACACACACACACACACACACACACACACACACACACACACACACACAGACAACATAAATGCAAATAGTAAGGCCTGATGCCACAGGCAGAATGCCTTGCCACTTCTTTGATAATCTATTCTTTCCTGTCTAGATGATATTATTATGCTTACAGTTCTAGCACGGCCCTAGTTATAGTAACAGTGTGGAAAGTCATTTTTTGCCCTCAACTTTGAGAACATTTTTTTTTGTTTGTTTTGTTTTTTTTGGTCCTCAACTTTGGATCTTTGGGTTGAAGGGAATGGTTGAAGGGAATGCCAGTGTAGGCAGCTGCCCAAGTGACAGATGACCTAACTATGGCTCTAAGGTTAAAGATTAATAGACTTGCTTACAGCACTACGTTCATAGAATGGAATAAATGATAAACTGTAGACAACAATAGGCAATGGAATGCTGTTTATGTATGATATAGGAAACAGAAACATCTACAGTTAGCCTGTGTCCAGATTTTAACAGTTCCCTGAGCAGCAAACATATAGTTTATGTACATCTGGCATCAACTGATTTTTATTTAGTAAAGTGCACTGTTGCTTTCTTATTGTAGTACAAAGCAATAGCTTTATTTATCAGTGCTGCTACTTTAAGCATATTGGTAGTGGACAATATTAAGTGAATTGAAAGAGCATATTCTGAAGTGAAGGACATAACATCTTACAAGACACTGCTACTACTTTCACTATGAAACGAGTTAATGTTGTATGCTGACTACCATTTATTTGGTGAAGTCATTTTTCTCAAGAGGTTTGTGAATGTGAACTATAGTTTTTTTTTTCTTTTGAAATGGTTTAGACTATATTTCCAGGTATCTGAAACATGTGATTATTCTGACTCTACCTCAGAATGAGGGGTCCTTCAACTTGCATTTGAGTTTGGAATAGGTTCCTCAGAATGCAGAAGGATTATTTAACTGTAACCATTTGAAATGTCGTGACCCACGGAGTGTGTCCCAAAACATGGAGACTGAAACATTGAATGGCCAAGAAAACAGATTTATACACTAAGTTCAAAATTGACATTTTCCAAGAAATTCCCTTTTGTCAGCAGCATAGCGATCTCAAAGTTGTATATATAAGTTGTGAGGGTGTGGGAGGCTTGCCCCACTGCAAAAACAAGTTTAATGTAGAAGACTGATGTTCCAGATTTACCCTTCTGTTGGATTTTTGATCTTTTTTTTTTTTTGGCATGTTGGCACTCGGCATTTTGAGACAGACATTTCAATAGGGAGTCTTATTTAACTCTCATATCATCCAGTCTCTCTGTCTAGTCCCTGCCTTGCTGAGGTTTATCATGATAAAGGTTAAAAGGGCAAGCCAAACTTCCTTATTCCCCCAGCAGACCCTAGCACATCTTACATTATCTTCTGGCATTCCCAAGCCAGTAAGATTATAAATATAATATCTCCAGTATGTCCAGAGTCTGGCCATGCTCTCCTCTAAATGGTTTATACTTGGTATGCTTCCTATAGGAAGATAGAGTTAGCATCTCTCAAGATGATTCAGCCATCTCAACTGCCTTCTGACAGCAAGTAGATGCAGCATATTTGTTTGAAGATACTCCTAGACTGTCATGTTCTTCATACTATCATGATGAGAGAGAGACCAGCAACCCTATGATGGGATTTCAAGTCTACACGTTTGCCTGTGATAATATATCTTCAGCCCCTACCACAAATTCATGAAAAGAGCTAAGGATATGGACAAACTTTAAATAACCAAAGAATAAAGTGTAAGGGAAAAACAACAGCAGAAACTCTATCACTTGAAAATAGCATGTGTTCTATTTGATCCAAACTTCAAGAACCTCAGCTTTCCCTGCAGGCGACTCTGTCACAGATGCTGGATGAGCAAACTGATTAAACTAGGGAAATGATTTTTCTGAGCTATGATACATACAGAATCAGAATAGCCTAGAAACAGTTAGGTCTTGCTGAGTCTAATTCTGGTGGCTGCCAAAAAACAACTACTAGAAAATGCAAATCAAAATCTAAACCAACTGTAGTAGAAGTAGCATATATAGTAACAGAGATAAAACAACTGGAACTAAAATCTTTAGAAAAAGGGTAGGAGCAGATTACTTAGGAAAAAATGGGAATTGTGCGAACAATACTTACAGGGGAGGAATGAGGTTTAAAACAAGGCAGGACTTGAATGAGATGTGTAATGCTTGACTAAAATTAACTGGGTAGTCTATAAATGATGTATAATGTTTGTGATTAGAACTGTCTTACTAGGACTTGTGATATAAAATGCTTGCAGCTGGGATTGTGTTAGTGCAATTTGCTTTCATTTATATAAATGTATGATTGCCTATATCATAAATTATAATTTAATAAAGATGTTTCTTGTTTAAAAAAAACTCAGCTCAGGCCTTTAAGGTGATAAAAAAAGTTATAGGCCCAACAGTAGAGTTGAATAACAAAATGATTTCAGTCACTGACCAGTATCCCCCAAAGTAGACAATTGGCTATTAACAGTGAGAAGCTCATGCGACTCAGAGCAGTTACACTGATCCTAGTGTTGTCATGTTAATTATGTATTCAGATTCACTAGAAAGAAATGTCTTGTCTTAAAATATATGCATGGCTTCTAAGCTATCTAATGGTCATTTTCTCCCTACTGTAGATGACTGAAGAAGCTTAATGCAAAATAAATACATAAATAAATAAATAAAAACAGTTAAGCAGTGCATTTCATTTAATATCTCAAACATGTTCATAAATTCTCACTTTTGTCACTTTACTGTTTTTTTTCAGTGCACCATTTTAGATCAGGGTAAGTGCAAAATGCCATACAATACACATCCTCACAATACATATATTATACATACACTATGCATGAAAAATTACTCCTTCCCTTAAAGATTTTGACTTGAATAAAAATGCATATTAATTTGGAGTACTGGAGCTTCTGCTGCATTTTTTTCTTTGAGAATGTGGATAGGGAAGGGTTCATAAGGTCATGTCTGTAAGTAAGGGCTTGCCTTGTCACAACTGATTATAATGCCCGCAGTATTGCACTGCTACAGCTATGTGCTTGTCTTTCTCCTTATACTGTTCACCCTCATTGGCAAACAAGACCCCAAGGCACTAAACTTTCAAACCTTGAGGTAACTGGTACAGAAACCTTGTTTTTCATCATATTTGCTTCATGCCCTGCATTAGTTTATTCTATTACAATTTGAAGATCTCAGTCGCTTGAACAAAGGACATCATACAAAAACAGCAAAGGTGTAGCCGGAATGTCCCCGGACTAGATTTTCTGCAAACATTACCACTGTCTTGACATCTCGTTACATAGAATCACAGAGGGAAGGGAGAGAAGATGTTCCCTTGATGGCGTACTACATCCACCTTACTTATGAGAATGTGGACTCAAGTCTCACCCCAAAAATGCAGGGACTTATTTGCATGTAACAGTAGTACTGGAACCCCACATTGTTGTAACACTTTCACCAAGACATTCTGGATATGTATTCACAAAGAATGTACAGACCATATTCGAAACTCTCAGTGTTTGTGTCTTTCGGCTTATGGGTCGCCACAGTGGAACTCCGGTCCGCTAATGATTGGTAGTTGATTTTTACATGCCAAATTACCAGTCCTGACGCACAACCTTCAACGAAGGTACGCCCATTCACGCATATCTCCACGCAGAAGACGCACTAGCTGACACAGATTTTATTAGAAACAAGATAGATCGGTTTTCTGTAACATATGTAAAACTGATCTGTGCTATGCTCTAAAAAGGTACAAATTCCCCTAGTGGAGAATCATCTGTTTAAAATAGATAAAATGGTTCACATAATCCTAGACTGCTAGCTAGTGTATGCAGTCTCAAAACTTTCATATGAAGGATGCTAGCTCATAATATAATACCTTCAGAACACATTATCTTCCATACCTGCTCTTGCAAACAGTTTATCAGTCAGAAATACTTTCTCTGTGGGACACTAAGTGTTGGTCAAAACATGTGAACAAAAAGGGCCTAACTCTGAATTCCTATTTAAACAGAAGAAATTATGATGTAAATGGAATCCTATAATATCACTACACATTAAGTACAAATCAACCCATTAAAATGGGGAATCATTTAATTTTCTGCAGAAGGAATTTGTAAGCAATGGTGTTTGCCTTTCTTGGCAATATGTTAATCCATGGTTAGATGGTCAAACATATGGATGTGGGGGATTTTGGTTCTCATAGAAAATGTTTGATTTTACTACACAGGTGAGCAGAGTCTGCTATGATGTGCTTTTCTTTAGAGAGTTAATCTTTAATCAACACAGCAAAGAACTAAGGACCCCTAATCTCAGGTTTCTTTCCATGCTGTAACTTTAGTACTGCATGCCACGCTGGGAGATTTTCATAAAAAAGGGAACTCAGAATGGTGGAGGGCATCCAATCAAACATTAGCAGAATGATGCATTGGATAAAGGGGAACATATAAGATGGGGTAACATGATATGGATCCTCAAGATCATATGACTTGAAATGAATACCTTGAACGGGAATGTAAAGATATGAGGGGCAGACACAGTGGCCTAAAGAGTTTGACTACTCTATGGCTCTACAATTATACTTCAAAATTAGAGCTGTGCACCCCTGGAAAAGACTGTCACAATAGGCGGTGGAACATGAGTCCACCAGTGAAGTTTGGATGGGATGGGAGAGGTGGTGATAGGGTGAGGCAGAAAGGTAGGCTGCAGAGTAGGCAGAATGTCAAAGGCAACTGTCACCAGTTATCAAGCAAAAGTAAATTAATTACAATTTCTTAGCTTCCTTGTTTTATTATCTGCATATGCCAGTTTAGGCCATTAAAATACAGATTCTCAAATTCCACTGGCATGTTTCCTATCACCAGTATACTTGTCTGGTTTAGCTTTAAATATATCTATACTTTTTCATGTCCTGATCCTGAGAAGTAGTCAGTTCCAATATTTGGATATCTGTATTAAATGCCTATCCTGGTGACTGGTTCTATTTAGTTCTTTTGTAAATAAGGGACCTCTAGTTCCTGTCCTGCTGTATATTGTTTTAATGATTAAACTGATTTTTCTTAAATTCTTTGAGAATAGTTCTCATGGCCACATGCACTTTTCATCTCATATCCTACAGGAGTTGATATATCAGTTTAGTTGTTTTAATAAGTCTAAGTAAGAGGGGTTAGCTATACTATTCACTCTTTTATTGTATCTCCTCAGTATTGGTAGAGTTAGATAAATTAGCTTTTTCTTTGTTCAAGTTAATGTTAAGGGGGGAATGTCAGGATGATAGATTGGGGGATGACCCCAGCCACCAGAATAGCTAGATAACCAAGCTCTTCTTCAGCTGATGACCTTTCAAGTGACTACCTGAAAACAGTAGCTGACAGCATTGCCTACCCTGTCTCAATCCTTATAAATAGGTCAATACCAGGAATTCCACATTCCTTTTCTCTGGAAAAAGTCAAACATTATCTCTCTGCACAAAGGAGGAAATTCAACAGACATTACTAACTTTAGACCTAGAGCAGTCTTATCTCCCTTCTCCAAAATACTTGAAAAATGTATTCAAAAACAGCTTCTAGACTATGTCCTGTTAGAGCAACTCCTATCCCCCAAACAACATGACTTCTGTCCTTCCCATATTAGTAACAGTGTACTTCTAACCTCTATAGATACTGCCAGTAAAGCTAGAGATAATGGCAAACCAGTCTTCTGCATATTTCTAGACTTGTCTAAAGCCTTTGATACTGTTTGTCACAGCAAACGTCTACTTCAAATGTCCTCATTAGGACTCTGTCAGCCCACCTTCTATGGTTCAAAAGCTACCAGTCCAATAGGTATCAGTCAGTAAAATGGCATTCCACCCTCTCTCCATACATCTCAGTCACCATCGGTGAGCTCTGCTCCTCTTTAACATTATCACCAAAACCCTCCACATATCTACACAACAGACCTCCCTAATAAAGTACACAGATGACTCCACACTGGTGTCAAAATCTGGCAATGTGTCACACCGAAAAAATATTCTGGAAGCTTTAACAGCAATAGAAACATGGCTTTTTAACTCACAACTCATGTTCATTTCTAAAAAACAAATTACTACTTTTCTTCCCAGATCCCTCTTCCATGAAGGACATTTGAAGTCCTCTCTCTCAACAGCATAACCATTAAAGTCACTTCTTATAGCAAATTATTAGGGATGATAATCTTAAATCTGACCTGCACTCATCAGAAACTATGGATGCTTTATAGAGCCAAAAACGTTCTCACTGATGAAACTAAAGCTCCACTCCCCACTACTTATCTTCTCCGCATGCTTCTTTATGTTGCTCCCACAAGTACTAACCTTCAGACATGACAAAATGGTATAAACAAGGTTGCTAAATTTGCAGCAAATATCCCTCTCACAACCCACTACTGTATAGCACTGAAAAGCCTAAACTGGATAGAACTCCCCCATCAAATAACATATACATAGTGTCTTACCACCAATAAAATTATCCAGAATCCATATTCTTGTCAAGCACTAAATAACATTCTAAACAAATGTGTTCCTAGTTGTCATTATGATCCAATGACCAAAAAGTCCTCTCTGTCCTAAACCTACTAAATCTGCTAGACATTGTTTGCCCTCATGCCATGTTGCTAATGTCTGGAACTCTTTGGTCAATACCCTCCCTCCCATTCTTCAAACATTTTCTGAAAGACTTTCTAACCAGTAATATACACAAACTCCAAATTCTCACTACAGTGGAGAAAGCCAAGGGCAGACTAACTTATCCCTAGAATACAACTAAGTGCATACGACCTTCTCTGTTGTGTATGTTGACCAACTATGCGTATTTATTGATTTTCTTTATGATGCTGTGATTGCTCAATAAAAAGCAGTTTCAATGGAGACTAGTCATTCTGGAGAAATTTCATTTGATGGCTAAAGTTAGACTCTCTCTCTCTCTCTCTCTCTCTATATATATATATATATATATATATATATATATATATATATATATGGGTCTATATTAGCATATCAACAGGGCTGAATATCGAATGCCTTTACGTCGACACATATAGCATGAAATGCCTAAATCTCGAATGACCAGAACAGGGATTTTTTTCCCAGGGGAAACAAATAGCTGGGCTGTTGTCAGGAATTTGCCATTTTCTCCTCTGTAGTGTGATCTTGCATTTGGTATATTTAAGAAGGGGGTGTTGGAGGCAAAGCCCCCCTAGCAGGGGGTGGCAAAACCCCCACTTTATTTTGTCTGTCGGTTTGCTTGTTTTATTGTTGGCCCAGCAATTTTTTTCCCTGGGAAAAAAAACTGCTGCTTTGGCGGTTCAAGATAATGACATTTCGTTCAATATGTGTCGATGTAAGGGCGTTCAACTTTCTGCCCTGTCGACATGCTAATATAGACCCTATATATATATATATATATATATATATATATATATATATATATATATATATATATATACATACATATATATATATATATATATATATATATATACACATATACACATATACACATACATACACACACATACGCGCACACACCAACTCCATGGTTGCACCACCTCACAGTAGGAAAAATCTCCAAAAAGAAGGGATTCACACCCAGTGCACACTTAGAAATAACACTGGCAGTCATCACCATACTTAGAATGCACACCAGCTGTCATTTCCTAAGAAAAATAAGATTAGTGTTTTGTTCATTGGCACGTTGTAGTTCTGACAACTTGGGAATTTCACTGGGGCCACCTATAGTTGTACCCACTGGTCCCTGGAGACAAAAAATGTCTTAAAAATAGGTAAAATACAAGTTGTTCTTGCTGCAGGAATCAACAGTGTTCTACCTCTCTCCCACTCTCTCCCTCTCCCAGTATCTGTCTGCACATGTATATATCAAAAACCTCACTCTAAGTGATTAAATATTACTCCATGCTTTGTTCATATTGTAAACTTATAGGCTAATCTTCACAGTTATTTTATTTACTTTATCTATCTATCTATCTATCTATCTATCTATCTATCTATCTATCTATCTATCTATCAATCCATATGTCTATCTATCTAGCTATTTATCTATCAATTCATCTTTTCTTACATTCTCCCTCCTGGTTATAACTCCCTAACTTTGTGTCTTATTGTGAGCTTACACTGGCACATATGTGCACAGGCACATATATTTTTTAAAATAAATATGAAAAAAACTCTGTTCACAAATGGGCAACCTTAGAAACTTGCTAACTACTTCAGTTAATCGACTAAAAGGCTGTGAAGCTGGGGATTGCTTGCATCACTTCTTCCATTTTGGTGTGCAGCTTATATTAAGGTTCCCATTGTGACCCGGGGTCATGTCTGCTTTAAGCTTAATTTGCCACTGCAGTTCCCTTACCTCTAGCAAGGTGCTGTGCTCCCCAAAAAAACCCATCTGGGTTTTCGAATTCTATACTTTGCATCTATTACTTTGGCTATGTTAATTTTGTTTTCAACTAGTCTTTATATATTAATGGCAAAGAAGCCTTATGCTTCAGAGATTACATGTATGTTCAAGATAATATTAATGGCTATTACATAAACATTTGAGCACTTCCTTTCATTTTATGGTTGCAGGTCAAACTTCTTCAGAAACATATCACTCAATCTTCCATTTCCAAAATGAGGAACACTCACCTTCATAATGTGGAACAAATGGCCAAAATGTGGAACACATGCTAATGGCTTACTAACAACTTCAACTAGGAAGGTCATAGGATAGTTAAAATTTTCTGTTTTTACTTATAAAGAAGATCCTTTAATGAATCAATATGATTAATTTCTATTTACCATGGATTTTACTTAAAAAAAGTATTTTCAAGGACTTTACTCATATTCAAACATATGGCAAAAAAGAGTGATCTCCATTACACAGTGAACAGGAAAAATGCATCACAATCTTATGAGATAAATTGTTTGACAGGACAGCTTTTTGAAATGAAACCTCAGATACCAAAATGCATTCATGTCACCTGTAGTATCTCAACCTTAAATAACTTGTAGGATTTTCAGGAGAGAAAAAAGATAATGAATAGCATGAGGTAGTGTAGGCAAATGTACAAAAGTATTTACCATTTTAACAAAGACATACATGTGTGTTTGAGCAGGTCTGCCAAACCATTAGTTATTAAAGGTGTATTCATCACAAATATCTGAATATTGTGAACAATGTGCAGGAGTGTGGAAGACAGAAGGTACATTTGTTGTGTGTGTGTGTGTGTGTGTGTGTGTGTGTGTGTGTGTGTGTGTGTGTGTGCATGTGTGTGCGCGCGCGTGTGTGTGTGTGTGTGTGTGTGTGTGTGTGTGTGTGTGTGTGTGTGTGTGTGTGCGTGTTCGTGTGTGTGTGTGTGATTGTATATATTCATACTTCATATATACATATATATCTATATACACATTTGAGAATAGAGTAAAACAGTGGCAGAAAGTCATAGATTGTAGGGATTATTTTAGGATAGTGAAGAGTAGCCAACTTATTTGTTTTAAAGTAGGTGCTTTTCGTTTTTTCCAGTGTATGTGTGTTTAGTGATATGGTAAAAATCAGTAATCTACCAAAGAAAATTAATGTTATATTGATGTGTGAAATCTTTTCTCACAAAATGCATTAGAACAGGCACATTGACTTTAGCAAATGTAATGCCAGTATTTTTTTTAAGAAGATCATTTCAAAACTAGTGCATCACTGCTTCAGATATAAACTAATCAAAGTCTGACTGCTTAAAAGAATTAATTTCAAAAAATGAATATTAACCAGCCAAATTGCTTTATGACAGAATAGTATAGATTGAATGTCAACAATGATGTATGTAAAGACAAGATAATATCGCATCAAGCTGCAACCTTTTGGAGATTAATGAATGCAAGGACGGCAGGGAAGATTTGACAATATGGATATTAAATTAAAATTAAATAGAAAACGCCTTTTGTAATGACACTTTATCACAATCCTTCCTCTCGGTTTCTGTCACTCTGTAGCAAATCAGGTATTTAAAACCTCCACACTTTCTCCTTGACTATTAAACATCCTCAGCCCTCTTCCCCTGCAGACTACCTTCATCATTTCATGAAAGATAAGTAAGAGAACTTAGATTGATGGTGCCTTCATACTGAAAGGCAATGAAATGACTGCCCATACTGTACATGTGAGGGGGAATGGAACCAGCCATAGCAATGAAAATCACATTTTTAAGAAGCATGAAACATATGGAAAAGAATGTTTAGCACAAGCTATTGGTATAAATGTTACTCATATTAGTTTTGAAAAATATCATATAGAGGTACATTATCACACAAATGCTAGCAAATGAAACTCAGGTTGAGGTATTTAATTTTTCATTATTTGGCTTTACACAATATCAAGGTATGTTCATTTCTTATCTGCTTCTGTAGATACATTGTGAAGTTTCTGGGGTGTTTTCGTGGCACCTCCCAAAAATGATACTAATACCACTTCTGATCTGGTAAACACCATTTGAAATATTATTAAACCACTTGCAAAAAAAAGAAGAAAAGTACCACTAAAGACCAGGAACCAAAGACTCCCCACACAATTTCTTTTATTCGAACAGTAGATAGATAAATCTTGTAGCAGCTAAATAATCTCTCTTCTTGTAGCAGCAAAATAATCTCTCTTAGCGCCTCGGCTAAAACACAACCTTTGCATATTAGTCCAGAAGGTAAGAAAAAAGATAACATTCATAAAAATAAACTTGCTCTAAAGTCTCTGACGTATGTGTAATATATGTGCCACAAATACTCATTTTTTTTTCCCTTACAAAATGTCTCAGGTTATCACTAAATGCAGAGTTGCAATGTCTCCAGTTATGTTAATCACCTCATATGTGTCTTTTTTTCATTAATGCTATGTCTGCAATGCAATTTGGAAAACTTTGTGAGATGTGTGCACTTCTGCTGTTTGTTTTGCTGTAATGGTAGGTGTGGTCTGGCAAAGATAAAATGCATGTCATGTTTTTCAACCTCCATACCAGTGACACGTATTCATTCTCAGTGTTTCCTCATCATGACTCACATTGGCAGCTGTATTTGTACTGATTCCATGTAAAAGCAGTTCACACACTCAAGGCCATTGTATAGACTCACTAGATAAAGAACAAACAGCCATTTTGGAGAAGTGTGCAAAAATCAAAATGTCTTTGCCTATAAGATGGTCAGCTGCCAGGAAGACAAACTGTCAGGGGAATGGATTGATGCTTCTGGTACCTGGATATGAACAAATCTTAAATACACAGTCATATCTACTGTTAAACAAAGAAAGAATCTCTAAGAAAAGTCTTGTCAGAAAAGGAAAATAAGGATAGACTGATACCCCCTTAGCTCAATGCCGTACACTGCCAAGCAAAATGTACTAGATTTCCACTTTTGGGCACTAGAGCTGGGTATGGTGCCGTCCGCTGTACTGGATCAGTTAATGCTCTTTTTATCAAAAATCTCAGCTTTCTATTCCCTCAGAAGGAAGGAAAATGCTGTTATTGGACATGAGATATTAAAATAAGGCTCCAACTGCTTGAATTGGTGGTAGCCCAGATGGATGTGAAAGATCCCAGAGGACCTACCGAAAACAGTAGGGGTCATTTATTTATATTCAAAAATAACTCATCTACCAAATATTTACAAATGTACAAATGTATATATATATATATCTAAATCTGTCTATACAATCATACTAAATTTTGATCCCATTAGACCCCCACTCCTTTATCTATAGCCACCATATGGATATAGATGTCCATATGGATATGGATATATATGTCTTCAGAGTTTGCTGACCTCTGGGCTTTGTCTTGGTTCCTGTGCTATTCCATATCCTTATTTGGATAAAAGGAAGCGTCTTTGTTCACCAGTGGGAGTGGGGAGCACTGAGCGGCCTGTTTGTCCCTAGAGGAGTGGTTCCAGCCAGAAACTTGTAGTCTATTGGCCATTTTGGGTCAGTTCCTAGCTCTTTTCAGCCCCCTGTAATAAAGCCTGCTTTAGCGTGCTTTTTTGCTTGTATTCAACTCAGCACAGCTCCTCATGGTGTCCTGCAGAGTTCTACAAGCAGAAGAGAGCAAAAGAGTGACTTTTTCCTGATTTAAGTATTTTTTTTCTGGCTTTTTGATTATTTACTGCTTAGCGACTGCATTTTCACCTGTTTATACAGCTCTGCATTCTATTTAAACTGTTTTTGTGTTAACTGTTTTGCACTTTTAAAAAAAGTTATTTGTTGCTTAATTTTACCTGTAGGCTAACACACTCAAGTGCGCTAGCCGTTTAAAAGCATTTGTAGCATTTACTGTCTGTTTTTCCTGTTTTCTGCAAAAAAAAAAAAAAAAAAAAAAAAAAATCTTGTTTGTCCGTCTTACTGAACTAGAATAGTCCAGTCTTCATAGTTTGCTGATCTCTGGGCTTTGGCTTGGTTCCTGTGCTATTCCATATCCTTATTTGGATAAAGGGAAGCTTCTTTGTTCACCAGTGGGAGTGGGGAGCACTGAGCAGCCTATTTGTCCCTACAGCAGTGGTTCCAGCCAGAAACTTGTAGTCTATTGGCTGTTTTGGGTCAATTCCTGGCTCTTTTCAGCCCCCTGCTATAAGGCCCGCTTTAGCGCGCTTTTGTGTGATTTCGAGCGGAGTTGCCCATAGAGCACCATCGGGCAGCGCCGGTTAAACAAGGTTAAACTATTTCTGGCTCCGTAAAGTCTGCTCTTCAATTTTTCCCTTAGAACTTCTCTACTTGCAATCTAAACAGTCTATTCTCTATCTCAAAAGCTCAGCACTTGCTCCTAAAGCATTTTTAGATAGGTAAAGTACTTGTATACTAAACAAAGTACTACATTAGCCTAGAATCCCCTTGAGTACCCATTTCCCTATAGGTCCCTTCTGACTCAGTTACACAGCAAACTTTTTCACTTTTTTTAGCATGTCGAAGGGTTAGTTGCTAGCGTCCTCTCCTGTTCAGCTGGTGAATCTGGGCATCTTGAGGCAATGTTACAATTGCCTCATGTACACAGACAACCCACTCCTTCTCCCACAAAACACAAATACATGTGAGAGATGCAACTATATAGCCAAACTGGTGGCTGAGCTCTCTCAACTCAGGACTGGCAAGACCAGACAGGAGGAGAAGGAAACCACGCACACCACAAACCCAGTTTCACATAGAACTATCACAACTGCAAAACAAACACATAAACACACAAAAACATACACGGAGGCACTGATCAAAAATCTACCAAAACTACAGAGGCCTCCAAAGCAGACACCCAAGCAACTGCCACCTCAAGACATAAGACATGCAGCACATAGTTCTCAAAGTCAGTGTGCTAAACAGTCACAGCCCTTAAGGCCAAACACAATGACAGACACACTTGTTAAAGGTGACTCCATAGTCAGACACACTGACGTCCCACTCACCAGACTGAACAAGGAAAAGATCACAGTAAGCTGCCTGTCAGGCACTAGAATCCGCCACATAACACAAGCACTCAGGTCACTCCACAGCAAGTACAAGTATGACTCAGTCATTGTCCATGCCGGTGTGAACGACCTGAGACGTACCTCCCTGGACTACATGAAAAGAGACATAGAGGAGCTCTCAGATTATGTAGCCCAGGCCGGTATGACCCTGACCCTGAGCAGTATTCTACCCTCACCAAGAATGATGCCACAATACAGAGACAAAATGATCAGCTTTAATAATTGGCTTAATTACTGGTGTCATTCTAAGGGGATCCAGTGTCTGTCTGCCTGGGATGACATGCTTGACAAGCCACGCTGCTTCGCAAGGGACGGCTTGCACCTGTCACCCCTGGGCTTCCGGATATTGGCAAAGGCTCTTGCCACCCCCATAGTGCCTTTTTTAGGCAAGGCTCAAATGATAAACCTACCGCCCTAGAAAACAAAAATGGAGAAAAACTAAGGGTAATACTGCTCAATGCCAGAAGTCTAAACCTCAAGATGCACACCCTCAAAGCCCTCCTCAGTATGGAGAACATCGATGTCTGTGCTGTGACTGAAACCTGGTTCAAGGCTCCTGACAGCACCCCAGCACTATCAGGTTATACTTCATATCATGCGTTCCGGCCCCAAAATCCGGACCGAACCACAAAAGGAGGGGGAGTATCCATATTCATAAAGGATACCCACACCTCCAGGTTAGTGGCAACGCACGAAGCATCGGAGACCATCCAGGTGCAATTAACCATAGGTAAAACTGCCCTACAGTTTGTAACATGCTACAGACCACCTTCTCAAACTCAGGAAACCCACACAGCCTTCCTGAAGACACTGGAGAGTATGAATGTCTCTCCAAACACCATCATATTGGGTGACTTCAACTACCCAAACATAGACTGGGAACATTACTCAAGCCCCAACACCCTAGCCCAAAGGTTCCTTGAGTTCATAAACTCAAATGCTATGGAACAACTAGTCACCATTCCCACAAGAGCAGAAAATATACTAGACCTGATCATCACAAACATGGGGACAAAATGCTCCACACCGGAAGTATATCCCTCATTGGTGAGATCAGACCATAAATTAATCTCACTGGAGATCCACATCCCGCCCCCACCCCCAGCAAAAAAGACCACAGTGAAGAACTTCTCAAAAGCAAACTTCACACTTCTTAAGACTGGAGTGGTATCCTTCAAGGCCCCCGAGTCAGTGGAAACCACAACCTACGCTGCTGAAACCCTTACAAATGCCTTCTACGAGCACCTCCAGGAATGTATGGATCAAGCAATCCCTAATAAAATCAAGACCCTTTCCACCAAAGGCAGGCGCCCGGTCTGGTGGACCCCAGCCATAAACAAACTCTACAATAAGAGGAGAAAGCTACTACATGACAGAGCAAAATCCCTAAAAGGAAAGGCATCTCTGATCAATACTAGCAAAAAACTACGATCACTCATAAAATCATCCAAGGCCAACTTTGAGAGAAAAATCGCTAATGACACAAAAGACAATCATAAAGCCTTCTTTAGCTATGTTAGAAACCTGGGTAGAAACTCCCAGATATGCTCAGAATTAGTCCAAAATGATAAAAAAATCACTGAACCCACAGACATTGCCAACATACTGGCAGACAGGTTCAGTGCAAATTTCTCCCCCAAAAGGAGAAATATCTATCCCACCAGAGTCTAGCCTCCCAAACATCTCAGATGCCCAGGTGAGAGCTGCTCTCTCTAAAGCAAAAACACAGCATCAATGGGACCGGACGGTGTCCCCGGCTGTGTGCTACACGAACTCAATGAGGAACTAAACCCACACATAAGGCTGCTGTTTAATCTTAGCCTTACTACAGGATACGTACCCAAAGAATGGCGACGGCAACTGTGGTCCCACTCCACAAAGGCGGTGCTTCTACGGACCCTGGAAATTACCGCCCCATAAGCTTGACGAGCCTTGTCTGCAAAGCTATGGAGAGGATCATAATGGAACTCATAAATAAAGACATTGGGGACCTACAGACACTGGATCCTACCCAATTTGGCTTTGTCAAGGGCAGATCCTGCCTCTTGAACTTGGTCGACTTTTTCAAAACAGTCACTAAGGCCATTGATGAGGGTAAGGCAGTTCACACAGCCTACCTTGACCTAGCAAAAGCGTTCAACACAATACCCCACTCGGGCATCATAGAAAAGCTCACCAGCTTAGATGTAAACCCATATGTCACAACATGGGTTGCAAACTGGCTCAAGGACAGAACACACAGGGTTAGAGTTGCTGGTGCCATGTCAGACTCTAAGCCGGTCACGAGCGGTGTCCCACAGGGCTCAGTCCTGGGCCCCCTCTTGTTCGGCATTTATTTTTCTGAAGTGCAGGCAAACATAGGGGGATTGTGGCTGTCAAAATTTGCAGATGACTGCAAACTGGGCACCATAATTGACACTCCATCAGACACAGACATCCTCCAGAGAGGTCTCATAGAAATGGATAACTGGTGCCAGAGCCATGGCCTTAAGCTAAATGCCAAAAATGTATAGTCATACCCTTTGGGAAAAACAAGGTAACCCCTAATTACCACATAGGTGGTAATCCATTAAACACGGAAGAAGTTATCAGGGACCTGGGGACCCAAGTTGACAGTAACCTCTCTTTTGACACTCACATTGCCAAAGTGGTTAGGAAGACCTTCTACATTGCCCACCTGATCATGAAGGGATTCACATCCAGATCAGGAGAGGTCATTGTACCCCTGTACTCTTCACTTATCAGACCAATGATTGAGTACAACGCCCCATTCGGAATGTACCTTACCCGACACCTGCAGCAGTTGGAAAGACCCCAAAAGTTCCTCACCAAAAGGATAAAGGGGCTCAAACATATGTCATACGATGCCTGACTGAAGAAACTCCAGCTCTATTCAGTCGCATGCCGTCTGCTCAGAGGTGATCTGTTCCTGACATACAAGGCCATGTCCAGCCCGGAATTAATGGACATGCTCCACCTCAAAAAATCCAAATCCACCAGAGCCACGAGAGCAAGAGACTTAAACCTCAACACGGATATAAATAGGACGTGCTGGAGGAACAGATTCATCACCCAGAGACTCCCTACACTATGGAACAGAATCCCAGTCCATGTGAGGCAGAGCCCCTCACTGACTCTGTTCAAGAGAAATCTTGACGAGTGGATGGGTGATCGTAGGTTTACCCCGGGAATCATCTCTGTATCACTGCTGGACAGAGGCACAGCAAACTAATGGGTATAGTATTCTCATCCTAAGGGGTGGTGAAAGCCACACACACTCTGGCTAGGCTTATAAATGCCCTAGGGCAGATAGCCTAGTATGAACCTATGAACCTATATGATTTTACTTAGTATTATTGCTAAAATCCATTTACCATTAAGCATAATTTAATTTATTCTTTCATTCTATATAACATATATAACATAATATAACTTTTTATCTGCTCATTTAACATATTCTACACTTCTATTCTTATAACATCCATATTTAATTATATCCATGTTTAATTTATCCACTTATGTTATATTTTCAAAGAAATCTTCTTTACATAGTTTCCTTTTATATTTCAAAAAGACATGTTCCATAACATCTTCTTCCTTTATTCTTGACAATGTAAACAGAGTATATGATTTTTCTTCCTAGATGGCATATTTCTTTTCACTGGCAATCTGTCTATTACCAGTTCCCACAAAAAATATTGGCACTCTACTTTCCGATTACATCATTTGCTTCTTATTTTTATAGCTTTAACTTTTTTCTCTGTTAGTTTCCTCTGGTTTCACATAGTAATATTTTATCATTACATTCTTAATCCATACTTTTTTTTTTTATATATAATCAATTTTTCTTTTCCACAAAAAATAATTTTTTCTTGGTAACATTTTTTTCTTCATTTATACACTCCTTTTCTCTTTTACTCTTGTTTCCATAGCCCCAAATTTAACATACTTATAATTGTTTTAATTTCTCATCTTCTTCATTTACCCACTTTAACACTTTGTAGAAATTTAATGAAACAACATATACCACAGGTGTTAAGAGTGTTCAAATGAAAGTCATAAGGACTTAGTCCTTTTCTGCGAAAAAGCCGGTGCATCCACAAAAATGGAAACCATGTCCTTGTTAATCCTCAAACTTTTGGGTTTCAGTCCAAAGCAGTGTCTAGGTTGGACCTCTGCTGAAATCCATGTTTAATTATTGGCTGGGATTTATCATTCCTTGCTTCACAAACTTCACTGACAATTTCATCAATCAGACTCTTGGTGTCTGTTTACAAATAAAGTGCTCAAAAAGCAGCATTCCCTAAGAAACTTGTCATCACTGCTGATAATATGGGAATACCTAATGAACTGTCTGCAAGCCATATTCTTCTTCATTAAAAAAGGATGCTGACTATGGAAGCCCAAGCAATTTTTCCTGTAAGTAGGCTTACAAAAAATAGTGGAATCCCAACAAAGTGATGACATTATCACCAGGATCTGGGAAATTTTGAGGAGTAGCAGGGACATTGTTTCCATTTTGGGGGATGAACTGGCTTTTTTATTATGTTACTAGAAGCGAAACTACTGTTGGTTTCTTAGTGACTACTATACTTACCTTTTTGTATTATTTGAGTCACTAGAAGCTGTATATACTGCTAGAGTCTTAACGACTACCTTTATATAGCTCTGAAGTGTACACTCTTAGTCTCTAGAGGCTGTATTACTGCTGTAAACTCAGCGACTTCCTTAACTTATCTTTACACCACATTTTTCAAGTCCTGCTGACCACATTGCTTAGCAATTATAATAGCTGTCCTCAAAGGCAAAGAAGTGCTCTAATTTCAGCTAACAAAACCGCACTTAAGCATTTAAACGGAATGTAAGGCTGGAGTCTTAGTGACTGCTAATTGTAGCATTATTCAACCTTACTTAGCCTTTTACTACTCTCTTATGTTTAAAGACTGTTTGTTATTAACCATTTGTAGCTGCATGTAACACCTGAATCTGCATATTTCCAATGTTCTTAGAAAAATGTAAGACTGTATTTTGTTTATCATTTAGGTGAAATGTGTCTGCTAATGTTCTTTGTCAAATGTTAAGACTGTATTTGTTTAGCATTTAGTGAAGTGTGTCTGCTAATGATGTATTTTTTGGCTGACTTGGGATATTGCGTTTACCTATAGAACTACCTAATTCACACTAGTGGTCACCTTCCATTTTTATTTTTTCTTCTATTTCTGTGCTGCTCTTGTCTCTCCCTCTTTATATACCTTTCTGTCCTTCTTCTTTATATCCTCTTTCCACAATACACACTCGTAGTACCTCTCCCACTCTAAGCTCTTCTTTTTCCTGCCTATCCTCCTACCAAACTCCCTCTAATTCCCCTTAATTACAGTTTATTTATTTATTTATTTAGTTCTCTTCTCTCTTTACAGCTTGCTCCCTCAGGTGCTACCTCTACCTGCTTTTTGTACAGGAATTCCCTCCCATCTGAGTGAAGACATCCTTGGATAAGCTGCTCCCAAGCTCAATCAACTCCAACCTATTTAAAGAGCTTAGGTACCCTCTTACAATGGAACATCAGCGTATGTAGCTATATTGAACATTGCTGTTGGCAATTTATAATCTTGCCCAGCATTCTACCTCGGTGTGCATGATAGCTGCCTGCCGCAGTCCCCCCCCCCTCCCAGGTTTACATGCTACTCCATGTCCACTTCCTTTGTAAACTTCTTAGATTAATTTTGACATAGCTGTAAATTCCTTTTAATTTATGGTACTATCTTCCTCCTTCACCACTTGGTGGCAGCATACACCCTGGAAAGTTCTGCAAAACACCTTTACACAGCCCTACAAAGTATACACTGTTCACGTTTCTCTCTGTTCCTCACTTGAGAGTTTGTGGAATTAACTTTCACTTCTCAAGGCTTGATCTGATGAACTATAGTATTCTTCAACATTTTTTCTCTAGTCCAATCACTACAAAGATATAACCCTCTCCCTGCCTTTACCTGTATTCCAGCTTCTGTTCACTGATTGCTTTCTCTGGGACATCTCTTTTCTTGGCTCTACCTGCTCTGTTCACCCTGTGAACTCACTCTGCTCCCTTACCCTACCCCCAATTCCCACACACCCCCAGTGCTCCTACACTTATCCTAGCCAAAAGTCTCCTCCCTTTCATCTCTCCCAATCCACTCACATCTCCTCACTATCCCCTCCCCTCTCCTCCTCCAATACTTTCTCACCCTCTCCCCATCCCAAACCTTATAGCACTTTATTCACTTCTAAACACCTCCCTCTTACACTCTTATAGTCCCCCCTACATCCAGATACTTCTTCAGTACTTTCCACCCAATTATTCATTTATACCTACACCATACCATGCCTTCTCTAAGCCTTCTCATCCCTTCCCTCTGCCTACTACTAATTCCTCTATAGCATGCTACCTTTTATTCCTCTTATGAACTACCCCCTTCTTTCCTCTCCCCTCTTCACCCTACCATCACCCTCAACACTCATTATCACTCTACCATATCTCACTTTCACACTATATCACCCTCCCTAGTTCAACTAAACCCACTTCTCTGCTTCAAACTAAAACTTCTACCCTCCTTAATGAAATGTCATATTCCTAAAGCATTATTATATCTCTCACAAAACACTTGGAGTAAACCCAAACTCCTGCTCTCATTCCTCTTTAACTGCTTATGCCTAGCAGGTGACATACATCCCAACCCAGGACCTAGTACCAGCAACAATCCAACTCCCCCTATTACCACCCATATTACCAACCCTAAATATCTCAAACTCCTAACCATCAATGCCCAGAGTCCAAAAAAACAAAATAGCCCACTTCCACACTTGGCTATACCATACCCTACCTGATTTAGTAGCTGTCTCTGAGACATAGCTAAAACCCAATATTTCTGACTCTGAAATCTTACCTCCTGGCTTTCAAGCTCTTAGACATGACTGCCTAAAAAAGAAGGGAGGAGAAGAGGCCTTCATCTACTCTAGCCTACTCTCCATCACTCTCTACCAAAATCTTATTCCTTAGTTCAACAATGCTAAACTAGTCATAGTAATTCTCCAACTAAATAACCATAAAAGCATATGTGTCATCGCTCTCTATATTCCCCCTGGAAACAATAAAAATATACTTGAGGAAATCCTTCTATGGGCCTAAACCAATATTAAGTTTGAGACTTACATCCTAGGAGATGTAAACATTGACTGGAACAAAACTGATAACAATAATCCCACCATCTCAATGAACTTGTATAATTTCAGTCAACTTACAAATACCATTACCAGACCTAATAAAAACAACCCCCCAGGCTCCATACTTGACTGGATCCTAGTCTCTCACCCTAATAAAATCTCCCATAAGGGCACCATACCAGGTTCCATTAGTGACCACTTGCCAGCCTTCATCCATAAAGCAACTCCCTCTTCTCCTCACCAACATCAATATATTCACACACGAAACCTCACAAACTTTAACCCTACAACTTTCTCCAATTCTCTCAAACTAATCAACTCGGACAATCTAAAAACTCTTCCTCTAGACCAGGCCGTTGAACATTTGAACTCAACCTTCTTAGCTACCCTTAACTCTCATGCTCCCCCAGAACAAAACATATAAAAAACAACTCAGTCCCTTGGCTTACTAAAGACACCAAAATACTTATGAAATAAAGGGACAAAACCTGGAAACTTTACCATCGGAATAAAAACCGAGATCCATTCTTAAATATAAACAACTCCGTAACCTAGCCAAAAAACATATTATACAGGATAAAAAAATCATACAATACCAAACTTCAACCTAATCATTTCAAAAATCCCAAACAATTCTGGAAGTCAATCAACTCTTTTCTCACCCCTGGTACCAAAAACAGTCCTTGCCCTGACACTAGCAAGTCTGACCCAGATATAGCCACGCTATTCAACTCCTTCTTTATTAACTCTATAGCAGAACTCACCAAGACCGTCCCAAACAACAACTCCCCCCTCCTCAAAATTCCTTTCTCATCTCCCATCTTTCACCTCAAACCCATTTACACCTCATATATAGCTAAACTCCTGTCTAAGCTTAAGCCAGGCTCCAATGCCCCTGACAACATCCCCTCACTCTTTCTAAAACTTGCAGCAGACAGCATCACCATCCCCATTAGCATTCTCATTAACAGATCCATACAGGAATCTTATGTTCCTAAACTGTGGCGTGCAGCCTTCATCCTACCCCTCCACAAAGGAGGCAAAAATAATAGTATCTCCAACTTCTGGCCCATAGCCATTCTCTCAACTATTTCAAAAATAGTTGAGAAATGCATCCACCTCCAACTCATGCCATTCCTTACAAATAACCAACTCTTCACCCCAACTAAACACGGATTTCGCCTGGGCCATAGCACAATAACTGCTCTCCTCTCTTTCCTAGACATAGCAAACCACACCCGTGACTCTGGAGAACTTGTATCCACAGTCCCCTTTGACCTCTCCAAGGCTTTTGATACTGTCTCCCATTCCCATCTCCTAAACCACCTTGCTAATCTTAATCTGTCATACAACACCCTTGCCTGGTTCAGCAGCTACCTCTCTGTCCGCTCTCAGGCCGTAAAATGGAAAACTGCACCTCACCCTTCCTCCCAACCCCAAGGATCTATACTCTGCACAATGCTATTTAATATATTCATTAATGACTTCCACACAGCTATTCCTAACATCAAGATGGTCCAATATGCAGACAATTCAACTCTAGTCTGCTCTGTTTCTAACCTCCAAGTACTCTAAACAAAAACCCAAACTGCTTTTTCCACCACTGAGAACTGGATGCTTCAAATTCACCTCTCTCTAAATGCCAACAAATCTAAAATTCTACTATTCTCTCCCTCTAAATATCACCCACTTGACAAAACTTCCTTCAACATTATCAGCCTTGCCAACTCCACTATTGAAGTTGTTCCTTTTGCTAAACTTCTTGGGGTCACTATTGATGAATATCTCAAATTTGACACCCATATTCAGCTAAACATTAAGGAAACACATCAGAAACCTGGCATGCTGTACAGGAACTCCCATTTTCTATCCCCTTCCACAAGACAGACCCTCACCACTACCTACTTACTACCATCTCTGATGTATAGTGCCCCTCTACTAATCAACCTATCTTCCTCTATCTCCTGTAAACTAGAATCCTGTTACAACAAAATCTCAAAATTTGCCACCAAGTCCAAGTACTCTACCCACCACTGCATACCTCTCCACCTACTGCAATGGCTAGAACTTCCCAACTACCTGGATTATCTCCAAATCACTACACCCCACAAACTCATTTTTAAACCCAGTAAGTGCCCTGCACTAACTAATGTCTTACCACTATATTCCCCTCACAGAACTCTAAGATCTGCTCACCAAAATCTCATTTTCTGTATACAAACCAAACCGTCCCTCAGGTCAGCTTCTCCTATCCTTTTCCTTAGCAAAAAAATGGAACTCTCTTCCTCCCTCTCTAAGAATTTCTCAAAATTTTGATCACTTCAAAATCTAGCTCCATTCCTACCTCTCCAATAACAGGAAATGTACTTGCACTCTACCTACCTAATCCTGTCTAATACATGAATACATATACATAAACTACCTTCCACCTTACCCAATAGAAGTTCAATCATATTTACTGTTTTCTTACAAACGTTTCTTTTATAGCATTCTCAGAAGATTTAAAACCTCAGTATAATGGTGACTCTGTATTATCGACCTCTAATTGTATTTACATGTAAATATGCACTGTATACCATACTATGTTGATATTATACTGTGATTATGTTTTACTACATAATTTTTACTAATTGCTTTATTGTTGTCTGCTATGTTTTGTGGAGCTTTTCTTCCCGGGCCTCCACTGAAAACGGGCTCCTTGAGCCCAGTGAACCTCCCCGGTCTAAAAACTGAAAATAAAATAAATAAAAATAAAATAAATTTTGCACAAAAGGACTAAGTCATTACAACTTTTATTTGAACACTCTGATATTCCTTTCCTAATGGAGCAAGTTATCAATGATGACAAATCACCAGGCATGTTTCCCTGTGGCTCATGTATGGCATGCCATTACATTTACATAGGCTCAGAATTTGTTTTTTGCCACTGCGACTTCAAAGTTGTTTTCCCCAGATATTTTGATTGAGAGTTACACTGCTGTTTTTCTCATTATTTGTTTTTCTGAAGAAGTTATTGCTACAGATAAAGAATGAAAGTTCTCAACATATGCTCTGCTTCATTTATTTTGCCTGGTATGAGAAGTTTTAATTGCATTACAAAATATATATATATATATATATATATATATATATATATATATATATATATATGTGTGTGTGTGTGTATGTGTGTGTGTGTGTGTATAAATTAGCAGGGGGTGTGAAGGTACAGTCACCCATATATGCGGTTTGGGAGAGCTTGCCCCTTTTAAAAAAAACATTTTTTTTTTGTTTTCAGAGTTACATGTGCCAATCTTGATGCATGCATAGTAGTGGGTTGACATTCACATTTTCAGCCCCTTGTGGTGTCTGTTTGTGACATTGACAAATCTGAATATTGACCAAAGCAAGTATAATCATATAGCTATATCTATATCAATATATTTTTTCACTTCAGTATTTGAGATATGCCATTATGCAACATGTTGGAAGACCAGCTATGAATTTGTATACTGCAATATTGTATTTATATGGGTAAAATAAGTTGCCACTGAAATAAAAAAAAGAAAAGGAGACTTAGAATGTAATGCTTATACCTAGATGGAGTATAAACTTGAAAAGCTTGACAACCTATCAGTAAAATGATAGCCTTGATCTGGAATGGGGAAGTTAACCACTGCAGAATTAAAACTCACCCGCCACATACATGCATTATAAATAAATACATCAGTAAGCTGAATCATTTGAAGCAATACAGAGTAATCATTATTATAAAAGGAAAACATACAAAAATATGAGCTTCTGAACATACATACTTAACAAAATTAGCAACAAATTGTTGTATCATGCTCATCCATGCAGTATTTTATCTGCTCAAATGAGAGAAAACATTGATGTGGACATCATCTCCTGATGACTTGCTGTTGGTGTAGCCAGGAAGAACATATCTGGCTCATTGGACTTGTCTTTTCTTTGTCACTCTAATCGGTCTTCCCTTCTACCTCTCGCTCTACTTCACTCTTTTTCTTTACTTCTTCGATTGTTTCTTACTCCCTTTTTGTTTTTCTAAGAAATATTCCCAACATTTCAATCTTTGCTACCCTAAACAATTTTATCTGATTTCTTATCACCCTATATATAGACACAGATAGCTACACATAAGGCTGTCTAACAAAATTCTAAATTGTTACTGACAAGCTTTGGAAAACTTCTTAAAAACAAATTCAAAATAAATAGAAACAATTGCTTTTATAAGCACTAAGCAGTGCAAATGAAAGTTACCAGCTAAGTGTGGCATGAAGATACCATTTTTTCCTAGATTATCCAATCACTTCCCAAATGGCGACCTTTGTATAAATAATATCAGTCTGTTTCTTTGATGATAATTATTAAAGAAGGAGAAGCAAAAGAAAGAGACAGAGAGAGGGGAGATGTGAGACTCTGTACTGTCACGGTCTACTAATCCAGTTGTTTTCCTTTGTAAAATGAAATAGAGCAGTAATAGTGATGTATCGCTCAAGTAAAGTGAGTCAGCAACACATAGAGCATTAATCTCGAAATGCAGCTAGTTTAGTTAATTTCCATGATGACTTGAGAAACCATCTATCCACAAGGAGCACAGTCATCTCCTCTTACCCTGGAGACATTTCAGCTTTCTAACCAGCAAAGACAGGTATACTAGCCATTGAGACACTGCCACATCAGGGGAAGAAAATGATGCCGCTCAGAAATGACTGAAGGAGGAATACTCATTGAACACTACAACAGGCATCTTTCAGTTTGATGATTACAAAACAACACATTATGGAGTTTTTTGGAGCTAACTTTTTCCAGTACAAAGGATAACGATGCTCCAAATAGTCACTGAGTTTTCCTTTCCTTAATATTGGCCCTTTGTCCAGAACCTCGGCCTGCCATATATTTTTTTTTAATACTTTTGTCTTTCTCAAACCAAATCATGATTTAACAGCACTTTGATCTCATGTTCAAACTAAGTGAAATAACTCCATTTAGGCAACTGCAAATGTACACACTCACTCACATGCAATTGGGAAAATGTATGCACCAGTTTTAACCAAAGAGGTTTTGGACAGGACCATAAGGAAACTGCAGAACAAGTCTTTCTTGAATTGGGGGGTATATGGTAAATAAATTTAAATAACATTGATGATAACTTTATCTGCTATGTCGAAACAGGTGACTCTGTTATACGAAGTATATTGAATTTATGATTAGACAGTTTGAATTGTGGTTGTGTAATAACAATGGGAAAGGTGAAGTATTGTAAGATCTAAGAACTTAAGTTGAATACTAAGCCCTTTTGGTGGAAAGAGGAAGAATAGGCTATGAGTATAATATAAAAAAAGACAGGATGTAGTCAGAAATTACTGTTTACAGTTAAGAACTAGGCTAACTGCCCTTGAGGACTATTTTAAGCCTTGTCAATTTCCCCTCAGAGATGTGAATCAAACCCTGTATCCTGTGTTTTAACCATTATGCCGACCAACGCTCATCACATTGCATTAAGACAAATAGCCAAAAATCAGTGAAGTACAGGGAGAAAATTATTCAAAGATAAAAGAAGCACAGTCACGCTACAGGAAATTATGTTGTATGCTTATATGCAAATTACTACATGTCATGTAAATGAAAATACAAATGCAAATGAGTCTCACTGAGTATACAAATTATGAAATCAAGTGCATTTCACATACGTATAACACTGGAGCTATTCATTATGTCTTGTATCTATTGTGAATGCTGTGAATCTTTAGTGAGCAGGAATTGGACTTATATCATATTAGTAACAGCAGCAGCTACACCTCAACAGCAGGCAATACTGGACACTTTTAGAGCCATTTTCCACAACATTGTGAGTGGTCATCTTCCACACTGCAGACTGATTCAACAATACCTAAGAAATTGTAATCTTGATGACCCACAGCATTGCTTACCACTACTGTGTGGATAGAGAGACCATACTGTCCTCACATGGAGTTGAGGAGTATGCATAGGCCACGATCACTTAGCATCCAGCAGGGGACAGGCTATAGATTTTGCAAGCATCAGCCTCATTGATCCTACACCAGTTCCTTGACATGAAGCGGCAGTTTGCAGAGAAGCATATATACTTTGCAAGGACAGCAGAAGAGAAAGAGCCAACACAGTGCAAGCATTTTCTAACTTTGTCTCTCTGAGGTGCTGTGAGGCACATGCATCGCAAAGTGCTCAGTCAGATGACTGTCCACTTCACCATCTGCTGTCCTTGCAAAGTATATATGCTTCTCTGCAAAGTGCCGCTTCATGTCAAGGAACTGGTTTAGGATCAGTGAGGCTGATGCTTGCAAAATCTATAGCCTGTCCCCTGCTGGATGCTAAGTGATCATTGTGGCTTATGCAAGTGTCTTCTTCTTCTTCTTTTGGCTGCTCCCGTTAGGGGTCACCACAGCAGATGAGCTGTTTCCATTTCTTCCTGTCCTTTGCATCTTGCACTGTTGCACCAACCACCTGCATGTCATCTCTCACCACATCCATAAACCTTATCTTAGGCCTCCATCTTTTCCTTTTACCTGGCAGCTTCATCCTTAGCATCTTTTTCTCAATATACTCTGCATCCCTCCTCAGCACATGTCCAAACCAATGCAATCTTGCCTCTCTTGCTTTGTCTCCAAACCTTCCAACCAGGGTTGACCCTCTAATATACTTATTCCTAATCCTGTCCATCCTCGTTACACCCAGTGCAAATCTTAACATCTTCAACTCTGCCACGTCAAGCTCTGACTCCAGCCTTTTTGTCAATGCCACTGTCTCCAACCCATATAACATAGCTGGTCTCACTACCCACTTGTAGACCTTCCCTTTCACTCTTACTGGTACTCATCCATCACAAATCCCTCCTGACACTCTTATCCACCCACTCCATCCTGCCTGTACTCTCTTCTTCACCTCTTTTCCACATTCACCATTACTCTGAACTGTTGATCCCAAGTACTTAAACTCATCCACCTTCCCCACCTCTACTCCCTGCATCCTCACCATTCCTCTATCCTCCCTCTCATTCACACACATATATTCTGTCTTAGCCCTGCTGACCTTCATTCCTCTTCTCTCTAGAGCATATCTCCACCTCTGCAGGGTCTTCTACACCTGTTCCCTACTCTCACTACAGATCACAATGTCATCTGCAAACATCATAGACCACGGGGACTCCTGTCTGACTCATCTCTCAACCTGTCCATCACCATTGCAAATAAGAAATGGCTCAGAGCTGATCCTTGATGTAATCCCACCTCCACCTTAAATACATCCGTCACTCCCACGGCAGACCTCACCACTGCCACACTACCCTTGTACATATCCTGTACCACTCTTACATACTACTCTGACACTCCCAACTTTCTCATACAATACCACAACTCCTGTCTAGGCACCCGACAATGCAACTCCTTCTGACCTTCTCTGTACTTCTCCATCAACACTCTCAGAGCAAACATCGCATCTGTAGTGCTCTTTCCTGGCATGAAACCATACTGCTGATCACTAATTATCACCTCCCTTCTTAAACTAGCTTCCACTACTCTTTCCCATAACTTCATGCTGTGACTGATCAGTTTAATCACTCTGTAGTTACTACAGCTCTGCACACCACCCTTATTCTTAAAAATCGGTACCAAAAAACTTTTTCTCCATTCCTCACGCATCCTCTCACTTTCCAAGATTTCATTAAATAATCTAGTTAAAAACTCCACAGACATTTCACTTAAACACCTCCATGCTTCCACAGGTATGTCATCTGGACCAACAGCCTTTCCATTCTTCATCCTATTCATAGCTATCCTTACTTCACCCTTGCTAATCCACTGCACTTTATGATTCACTATCCGCACATCATCCAACCTTCTCTCCCCTCTCATTCTCTTCATTCATCAGCCCCTCAAAGTGCTCTTTCCATCTGTTCAACACACACTCCTTGCTTGTGAGTATGTTTCCCTCATTATCCTTTATCACCTTTACCTGCTGCACATCTTTACTAGCTCGGTCCCTCTGTCTAGCCAATCGGTACAGGTCCTTTTCTCCCTCCTTAGTATCCAACCTTTTATACAACTCTTCATATGCCTTATCCTTAGCCTTTGCCACCTCTCTCTTTGCCATGCACCTCATCTCCTTATAAACTGCCAAAAAGTGTACAATGTACAATGTATTGTATATAATGTTTCTGTATGCCAACCAAGCAATGCACAGGATTCTCACATCTGGCACATGTGAGATATCTAGCAACATTGGTTAAAAGCTTCTGTGGGGTCTATTTTCCAGATTTGCAAAGACTCCTGGGATTTTTTAAAGAAAATAGGGAATGTACCTTTTCAGGCTAATTATATTTTGGTTACTATTGACGTTTGTGACCTATACTCTGTCATCCCACATGACACTGGGCTTAGATGGTTCGAGGATATTTTGGCAGAGATAGGTATTTTGTCCCTAGATCGTATTAACACTATCATTGCCCTCATATAATTGGTCTTGTTAAACAATTTTTTGTTCTTTAAGGGACAACTGTTTAGACGAGTGAAGGGTGTAGCAATGGGGGCAGCATGTGCCCCCAGTTTTGCAACTCTAGTTATGAGCTTTTGGGAAAAAAAAAACTTTTTGCTCTGGGTTTGCATTTTACACCCACTTTCTGGATGATATTTTTATTGTCTGGAAAGATAGTGAAGAATGACAGCTTTTTCCAATACATTACTTCCACAATGTCATTTTTAAGATTTGTTCATGGGTATAGTGATTCAAGTATTTCTTATTTGGACATGACTATTAATAAGGATTTGAGAAAGAAGTGTCTAGTATCTAATAGTTTTCGTAAAAGCACCTTTTCTAATAGCTATTTACATTATGAAAGCCACCATGATAGGGGTAGAATTGTGGAAGAACATTTACTTGTGAGGGAATTGAAATGGCAGCTTAAGCTAAATTTTCTAGTGGAGCCAGGTCTTAATGACACTTGCTCCATTTCACCTATTTTATTTCTAAAAAAGTTTAGAATGTTAATGGGATTGTATTTGAACCTTTAGTATTTTTATTTAGTTTTTATCTTAGAATGGATTGTTCACAGTTTTTATTAGTATTTGTTTAATTAATGAGCTTAGAGTCATGTGATGGTTTTAATTACTATTTATACTGATTGAATGGGCTGGTTCATTGTTCTGATGATGTCATGATGGATGAAAGTGCTAAACCTTTTGTTTCTGTTGCTGTGTTCCAATAAACAGTTTTCACTGTTTTTTCAACTTCTAGTTTGGTTACTATGCCTTGCATTATATTTCTACTCGTGCCCTGTTAACCTGGGTCATGGCTGAGAAATATCTGTTGGCCAGTCTACTTTTAACTTGCTGAATCAAGTGAAATAAATAAATACACCCTTCTCACAACTCTTGAATAAAATTGTGGAAAAGAAACATGCCATTCATTGTTTTTTTGTGTGTGTGTGTGGCTGTGGACACTCAGAATCTAATGAATAATATTATTTTTGGTAAGGTTTATAGCAGTATGGACTTATATAACAATATTTTACATGAGTAGCAGTACTGGCAGAGGAAGTGAGGTCTTGCTTGATATTAAAAGTTTTGAAAAATGACTCTATTCTCAACTCCTTTACCACATTCTTATCAGTAGCCTACTCATATCCAATCAGCATGGCTTTAAGCCAAACCACAGTACTGCTACTGCACTAACAGACTTCTCTAACAAAAGTAATCATAGATGCAGTGCAGGTAATATTGTAGCTACTGTTTTTATGAACCAGTCTGAAGCCCTAGTCACCGTCTCTCATAATAAACCACTCCATTAGTTAGCTTCCCTTCATATGCCCTGCGCCAGTCCTTCCTGGTTCTTTGGCTACTTCAGGGTTACCACCCATCCCACTTTGCGAGGGACAGTCCCTCTTTGGGCAATTGTGTCCTGTGAAAAAATCAAAAAAATGGTAACTGTCCTGAGATTTTAGGACAAAAATATGTCCTATGTTTTCTTTAATAGTTGGATAAAACAGTTATTTTTTATCTGAAACACCTAAATGTTATATGAAATGGCATAAGCAACTTGAATGTTACAAGAATAAGCATTTATTCTGGCAAAAAAGTGAAGTTCTATCCTTTGTACTGATCAGGGGTATGTTTTGTCCTTTGGGCATTTGGAAAGGTGGCAACCCTAGGCTACTTGGCTGACAAATCCCAAGTGGATAAATGGAAATTTGACACCTCATCCATTTTACCTGTCTCTAATACTGTGCAGCAAGGTTCATACTGTTACCACACCTGTTTAATATATTTATCAATAATTTACACACTGCCTCAAACACACCAAACTAGTGCAGAACATCAATGTCACAACCATTATCTGCTCTGCACAAATCCCATTCTTTTCCAGTAGAACACACAAGATTCATTCTCCTTATAAAAAACTGGGTAGCAGAATCAGACCTAATGCTACCCCCCCCACCAAAAAAAAAAATGACAAAACCTCTCCTATTCACAGTTAGGTTTCATACCAAATGCAAAGTAAACTTTCAAATCACTCTTACAAATAAAACAAATATTGAGATAGTCTCCAATACTTAATTACAAGGGTTTATAGTAGATAATTCCATAACATTCAGTCTGCACATCCAATCAAAAACACATAGGTTCATAGATTAGTACTAGGCTAACTGCCCTTGAAAGCCATTTTAATCCTAGCCAATTATCCTTTGTGAGACTCAAACGCTGCACCTTGTGATTGTAAGGCAAACACCTTAACCATTAGACCACTCTTCTAACCCCACCAGAAGTTAGATCTAATAAATAGAGCCAAGGAATAACCAATTGAATATGGTCTGATAGCATTAGCATCCACCTACCAACTGCTTCCACTTCTCTATGCCTCTCCTATTTTCAGCAACCTCCAACCCACCCTGACAGCTAAACTAGAGTGATATTATAATAAAATAGCCAAATCTGCTTCCAACCAGCCATATTCTACACATTACCATATAGCCCTCAGGCACCTGTATTGGCTTGAGCTATCTCACCTCCTCTCCTACTCTCAACTTCAGTTTGGGTTCAGATTAGTCCTCCACCTTAAAAAAATACCCTACCCTAAGGGGTATATTATAACTCCTCTCCAGCAGTGGAGCTCTCCTTTCTATCAGCAAACACTGACTCTCAGCTCACAAAGCAAACAACAAAGCAGGAACTACTCTTTGCTGCAATTTTATTTTGAAATGTTGGAACTCAGTTTCCTCTCGAATCATACTCCTCAACAACAAATATATCTTAAAAAATAAATTAAAATTGCTCCTATTTAACTACTGCCCATGACCCTGCTATTCCCCATGCTAAATAATTTCTAAACTGCCTGTTCTACAGACACATGCATATCAGTGACTATCATTTACATATTATTTTCAGCCTTCTTCTCTTCTTATGAAACAATGTGTATAGCAATAGCTGGCCTAATGCAATTCACAAATTGCTGTCTGTGTTGCTGCAAAAAATACTTGTTTATTGCATACTCATCTGCTATATTTATCCTCACTTTGAATATAATACAGTTAATTATCTGAGAAGTCTGTATATTGTATAGCACTAATATAAATAGTTCTCATTATGTTAACTGAGTATGCTGTGTGTTGTATATAAACTACTGTTTTCATTTCTTATGGAGCTTGTCTCCTCGGGCCTTCATGGAAAAGGGGCTTGTTAGCCCAGTTGGACTTTCCCAATAAACTCACTTTCCTCACTTGTCTAGAGGAAAGTAGTTTTTTATTCAGGCATGTCCAAGGGTCAGCTCCTAGTGTTCTCTCCTGTCTATCTGATGAATCTGGGCATCTTGGGGAAATGTAGCAATTGCCTCATGTACACAGACAACCCTCTCCTCCTACCACCCAACACCACAACCTGTGAGAGATGCAGTTATCTAGCCAAACTGGAGATAAAGCTCTCGCCAACCAAGAATGAACTTGACAGTCAAGAGGAGAAGGTAAACACTTGCACCACACCACACTCATCACATAGTCCCACTAAACCTACACCACCAAAATCCATACATAGAAACACAAAAACATTTGCAGGGGCTTTCAGTAATAATCTGCTCAAGCAACAAAGACCTCCAAAGCAGAAACGCAAGCAACCTCCACCCCCTCAACACAACCCAAATGACACATAGCCCACAGACTCAGTGTGCCAATAAACCACAGCCCTTAAGGCAAAACAATGTGCCCAAACACTAGTCATAGGTGACTCTATAGTCAGGCACACTGATATCCCACTCACAAGGCTAAACAAGGAGAAGGTTACTGTCAGCTGCCTGTCGGGTGCCAGGATCCACCACATAACCTATGCACTCAGGTCACTCCACAACAAGTACAAAAATTACTTTGTCATTGTCCATGTTGGTGTGAATGACCTGAGACCTACCTCTCTGGACTACATGAAAAGAGACATGGAAGAGATCTCCGATCTTGTAGCCCAGGTAGGTATGACCCTATCCCTGAGTAGCAACCTGCCATTGCCCAGAATGATACCACAGTACAAGGACAAAATGGTTGACTTCAAAAATTGGCTAAGCTTCTGGTGTCATTTTAGGGGGATCCAGTATCTGTCTGCCTGGGACAACATGGTCAACAGACCACGATGCTTTGCCAGAGATGGCCTGCACCTGTCGCCCCTGGAATTCCGGATACTGGCTAAGGCTCTTGCCGGCCCTATAGTGCCTTTTTTAGGCAAGGTTCAAATGACAAATTCACCACCATAACAGGAAGAGGCAAGCAAAAAATGAGGGTAATGCTACTCAATGCTAGAAGTCTAAATCTCAAAATGCACTCACTCGAGACACTCCTTAAAATAGAGAACATCGATATCTGTGCAGTGACTGAGACCTGGATCAAGGCTCTACAGAGCACTCCTGCATTACCAGGCTATAATTCATACCACACTTTTCGGCCATCTAACTGTGACCAGAACACCAAAGGCGGAGGTGTGTCCATATTCATTAAGGATATCCACACCTCCAGGCTAGTTGGGCAGCATAATGCATTCAAGGTTATCCAAGTGCAACTAACTCTGGGCATAACTGCAATCCAAATTGTATCTTGCTACATATCCCCCACCATGCCCCAGGATTCCCACTCCTCTTTTCTTGATATACTGGAAAATATTAGGGTTAAACCAAACACCCTAATAATGAGCAATTTCAACAACCCCACCATTAACTGGGAAAACTACTCATGTACCAACTCCTTCACTCAACACTTTATGGAATTCATAAATTCCAATGCCCTGGATCAACTTATCCACACCCGCACCAGGGGCAACAATATCCTAGACCTAGTCTTTACCAACATGAGTGATCGGTGTTCCACACCTGAAGTCAACTCCTTGTTGGTCAGATCCGACCATAAGCTAATGACCCTAGATATCCGCATCCTGCCCCCATGGTAAAAAATTTCTCCAAAGCCAAATTCATGCTTCTTAAGACAGAAGTGGCGAACTTCATGACACCCATGCAGATGGACAATGCAATTACGACTGCTGAATCCTACACAAATGCACTCTATAAGCACTTACATGTGTGTATGGATTGTGCTATCCCAAACAGAACCAAGACACTATCCTCCAAAAAAGGAAGCCAATCTGGTGGTCCCCTGCCATAAATAAACTCCACAACAGAAGGAAGAAACTGTTGCAAAAGAGAGAGCTCCTTGGTCAGCCTCAGTAAGAAGCTGAGATCCCTTATAAGATCCTCCAAAGCTAGGTATGAAAACAAAATTGTCACTGATTCTAAGGGCAACCACAAAGCATTCTCTAGCTTTGTCAAGAATCTCAGTGGCAACACCCAGATCTGCTCTGAGTTACAGCACAATGACATGAAAATTACAGAACCAACTGATATTGCCCCCATCCTGGCAGATAGGTTCAGTGCTAACTTTACCCCCTCTCACCCCCTAAAGGGCCCATATCTATACAGGAAAAATGCAGAGTCCCTGTAATCACATCTATGCAGGTAAAAGCTGCACTCTCTAAAACCAAAAACACAGCATCCATGGGACCAGACAACATCCCCAGACTGCATTTTACATGAATTTCAAAAGGAATTGGCTTCCCACTTAAGCACCATGTTCAATCATAGTCTCACATCAGGCTTTGTGCCCACTGAATGGCACACAGCAACAGTTATCCCACTGCACAAAGGGGAACCCACTACTGATCCTGGGAACTATCACGCTATTAGCCTGACAAGCCTGGTCTGCAAGGCCATGGAACGTATCATCATGGAACTCATAAACAAAGACATTGGTAACCTCCAAACTCTGGACCCCACCCAGTTTGGGTTTGTGAAAGGAAGATTATGCCTTCTGAACCTGATAAACTTTTTTGAGGCAGTCACCAAAGCCGTAGACGAGGGTAAGGTGGTTCACACATCCTATCTTGAAGGTGGACAGTAGTCTCTCCTTTGATAATCACATGGCCACAGTAGTCAGGAAATCCTTCTATGTAGCACACCTCATCACAAAAGGGTTCTCATCTAGGAAAAAAAGAGGTCATTGTTCCCCTCTACTTGGCACTCATTAGACCCATTATAGAGTATAACGCCCTTTTTGGAATGTACCTCACAAGACATCTGCAGCATCCGGAAAGGCCACAGAAGTACCTCACAAAGAGGATTACTGGCCTCAAACAGATGCCCTACACTGACCATCTGAAAAAACTCCAGCTTTACTCTGCAGCATATCGCCTACTCTGAGGAGATCTCTGCTTAACATATAAAGCTGTGTTAAACCCAGAGCTGTTGGACTTGCTACACCTAAAGAAATCCCAATCCCACCGAGCTACATGCTCTAGGGACCTAAACCTTGTCACTATAATAAAAAGGACATGCTGCAGGGATAGATTCCTGTCCCAGAGACTTGCTATACTCTGGAACAAGCTACCCATCTATTTCAAGCAAAGTTCCTCATTAGCACTCTTCAAGAAAAATCTTAATGCGTGGATGAGAAATATGAAATACACCCTGGGGGTCACTTCTGTGGCTCTGCTCGACAGGGGAACAGGAAATTAACTTTCTTGGGTGGCGTAAGCCAGGGTATCTTATTGGCTAGGCTTATGTAGGTCCTTGGGCTGATAGCCTAGTGCCTACCTATGAACCTATAAACAAATCATTAAATAAATGAATAGTAGATACATTTAATAGCTACCAGTGGATTCTAGTAAAGTCCAGGAACTGATCCAAACAGAGTAAACCACTGAAACAGCTTGGTTTTCTTTTATGCTATTTGTCTGAGGTTATCAGTGTATACTGGTAGTTATGGGACCCTCTGTCATCAAGGAAGCATTTATCAAATTCCTTGTAACTGTGTTGTTTTAGTAAAACTGGTGGAAAGTCAAGAAACCTTGATATTACAGGTGTTCTGGACTGCAGAATGCTAATTTGTATCAGCTAAACCTAACTGAATTAATTGGTCAAATTTCTGCATCAAGTGTACCAGAGGACCTATTTCATATGTTTATAAGTTCATAGGGAAGTAATAGGCTAACTTCCCTTGGGGCCATTTTAAGCCTAGCCAGTTTCCCTTTTCATGTTCAAAGCAACCTATCCCATGTGGTTATAGTTTGGTCTTACCCATCCCATGGTCAATAATTATATATTACCCCAGAATAACTAGGATCACACCGTAGATAATTTGAGGGGGGATGTATCCATGCCCTAAAACTTTTAGGACTTGCCTCTGTCCATTAGTAGTACAGGATGCAGTCCTGGGGTATATTTTCTGTTTCCCATCCACAAATCTAAGTTTTGAATTTGGTCAGGGATGAACTTTGTTTTATGTGACTGGGGAGTCTGTTCCACAGCAGCAGTATCCTCTGCAAGATATACTTGTCCCTCCAAACCATTCTATTGATGTTGCCGAAGAGGTTTAGATCCCTAGACTGAGTATTTCTGATGCCATTTGACATTATGATGTGCAGTAAATCCATCAGTAATGGACTGGAGGATGTCTTCTATACCAAAAAGAGGTCACCTCTTAGCAGTCTGTATGATACCAGATATGGTGACATGGCTTTGATTTGGTCAGTGTATGACATATTTAGGCCTTGTATCCTTTTAGTAAGGTAACTTTGTGGGCATTCTAGTTGTTACATATGTCTGGACAGATACATCCCAAAGAGAGCATTGCACTCAAAGACTGGCTTAATTAGAGCTGAGTGAAGGGGGACCATGATATCACTAGATCCAGGCACAATCCCTTTTTTTATAAGCGATGCAATACAGAAGGACTTTCTTATGACAATGGACACGTGCTGATAAAAAGCTAGGTCAGTTCCATGGAAGTTCAAATGTTTGGAAAAACTGCATCAACTCTATTGTCATTGTGGTAGTCCCTTGGGGTAGAAGACTTCTCACAGGATACAGTAATGGATTTTTGGTATTTAGTTTCAGTCCATGATTTTGGCACTGGTTATTTATTTTGGACAGACCTTCCTAAAGGATGGCCATGTCATTTGGGGATTCAAAGACTGCTCCTAGTTTACAGTCATCTGTAAATTTAGTCAGCCAGAGCCCTTTGGTATTGGTTTTACTTCAGAAAAGTACACACCAAACAGCAAAGGTTGATCTCAGACCCTGAGGGATTCCAGTGGTGGATGGGCTCTTTATGGAGGTTATTCTCTCTATTTTGGTTATCTGCATCCTATCTATAAACCTGTTGGCAATCCAACAGGTGACGTACAGGTTTATTCCCAGTTTATTTAGCACTCCAGCAGGTGGTGTAGATGTTTATTCCCATTTTATTTAACTTTTCTACTATGAATGAATGGGAAATTGTGTCAATAGCCTTGGCCAGATCGTGGTATGTGGTATGTACCATTTTTGCCTTCATCCATTACTTTATTTTAGTGGCCTTTTTTAAAAACATCATCAGCTTGAGTTAGCATGATTTGCCCTTAGCAAATCCAAACTGAAACTGGTCCCTATGTCCTGACTGACTAGTCCCATGATAAGTCTTTCCATGGCTTTTTATAAGAAGTTGGTCAGACTTATGGGTCTGTGAATGCCTGGGTCTAGGGCAGGTCCTCCCTTATGCAGCGGAATGACTGTAGCAGTACTCCATTCACCCGTAACAAAACCTGTATGGAGGCTGAGATTGAACTCTCATGTTGGGAAGGGGGGTTTAATTGTGCTTCATGCTGTTAAGATGCATCCAGGGATATTTTCAGGACCCATCAATGCAGTATTTGTAGCTTTTGATAGCACTTTTAGGACTTGGTATTGTGTGATAGCTGTAAATCAGTCAGTTTCAGGTGTGTCTTGAGGGACAGGAAAAAGGTGAGAGAATGGTAAAATTAGAGCTAAATTTCTTGGTCAATAGGTTGGCTAGCCTCAGTATAGGTAACACTGACCACAATAGACTAAGACATTTCTGTGTGATTGTTTGCATCCAGTAATAATAAGCAGATTTGCTGAATTTGAAGTGCTTTTTAATTTCAGTTTGAGAAATTAAGTTTTAGGTAGGATACTACTGAGATATTCTTATATTCAATGACAAAATATACCAGGATATGATCTATTAGTGTGGGTATTACACGATCAGCATACATTTGAGTCACTGGGATTTGACTGAATCAGCCTTTGTAAGTGTGAATTTCACCCATCAGCTCCAGGGTCCTTAATGCTGCACTGTATAGCAAGAAAGGTAAAAAAAATACATGATGATAAACATTAAAAGGGGAAATGCATTTTTATGCCATTGCTCAGAAAGGAAATTTAAATTATTGAAGTTCTTCACTCCTTTGCAGCAATTTTCTAAATTCTAACACTTCCATTTTTCTTTATTATTCAAAGGAATATTCTAAGCCACTATAACTAAGACAGCAAGTAAGAAAACAAAGCATTCTTATTACTGAAAAGTTTAATTTAAATATGCTTCTATAAAACTACTTAAAGTAAACCTAAATCAGCCATGACACACCCTTAATTAGTAAAGCATACTTAAGATATCAGTCTTTCTACACACACACACACACACACTCACACACACACACACACACACACACACACACACACACACACACACACACACACACATACATATATATGTGTGCATGTTGCATTCTTGAATGAGCAACATATCAAACTGCAAGTTATAAAGTGTAGCTGCTTGAAATTTACCATATTAGAAATAAACGAAGCAAATTATATTTATTACATTGCAGAGGGCATGCCCCTCTTGCACCCCCCACACCCCCTTCTGATTATATATACCAGCTCTGAGGTTGCACTACAGTGAAAAAAGGGCAAATTTCATTATCTTCACTGTACGGCAATCTCACACAAGAGCAAAGGTGGCACATTTCACAACCTGATTTTCGATCAGGTGTGCTGACTTCTTTTTGCATTTGAGAAGTCTCCATTCAAGAACTTGTCAGTCAACTAGATAGGTAGATAGGTAGATAGCTAGATAGATAAATAGACAGATAGATAGATAGATATAAATACACAAACTATGCTTTTCATTTTATGGTTTATTTCATTCTGAAAACAAATGTTGCTATAAAATTTCTATCACTGTATGTATCAACAAAATGAATAATCTACATTCTTGTTTTTTTTGTTTTTTTTTTTTTTCTTTTTGGTTATAAAAAACATGAGCTTAGTGAGCATTCCTTTTAAAAGTCTGGGACATACCATACTACATCTTTATTTACACAACAATAATTATTCTGTTTTCTCAGAAAAGGAAAATAAAACTTTTTATTTATCAAGCATCCTGTTTATTGATGCAGGGTATAATCATAACTGTGAATTTTCCATTTTATTTGTGTATCCTTTTGAGATGCTATTCACTACAGCCTTACTAATGAAAAATTTCTGTGAAGGAGAAATGTATCAAAAACATGCAGAGAAAATATGCATTTGTAATGTACCTACTATGTGTTTTCTTCTTATTCAATTGAAATGTAAACCTGACAGTGTTCTTTTCAGACTGAAAATGAGATTTCATTTATTTCTGTGAGAAATCTTTTATGGACATGTCCTTGACCAAACACAAGTGTGTATATAATATATATATATGTATATGTGTGTGTGTGCACACAACTGCATGCAAATCTACTTGTAGACATATATAATATATTTCTAATGAAATGATTAAGCTTACCTTCACATCGTGGGATTGGACCACTCCACATAACTTTGCCTTCTTGTAGTAAACATGTTATAGTTTCTGTACCCTGTGTTTTTATGAATCCTTCCTCACATACAACAGATATTGAATTTCCCAACTGGAAGTTGTCACCAAAGCGGCGTGCATTGATTGGAATTCCTGGATCAGGACATTCATTATGGCCAAATGCTAAAAAAATTATAAGAAATTTATCATCTTTCAGGTACACACTAAAATCATGACATTCTTATATATTCAATGAGTAGCATCGATAAAGAAAGTATAATTGGTTGCTTTTCCTTTAGTTGTCAAAAATGTCACTGATTATTTGAGTGCATACCACAGACTTTATATGAATAAAAAATAAACATGCACACAGTCAATACTTGTAATCATCACATATTGAGTTTGAGTGATGGGAACATTGCCCACATACTTTAGCCATTTTCAGTATTGTGAATCAGAGTCAAAAGGCATCATTAGTTGTTGACCTTCTTAAGGTTGCTTCTATATAATAAAGTATAAGCAGCAAAGCAAAGGCTGATTCCTTCTCGCAAAATTAATACTGGCATTAATTTAACTTAGTACTGAACTTCATTTCTGCTGAATTAAAGAAAAAAATCTATTCATCAATGTTCTCATTAATTAATAGATGTAGAATGTAGTCACTCATAAAATGCAGAAAATATTCCTGTAACTCAGATTTTGACTATCTCAATGACAGAAATCGTTTTAATTCACAGAGACTGGCTGATGCTGTTGTCGCTATACATAGGCTTTTGTAACTTGCATTCAAAATAATAACTATAATGTTTTAACATCTCAAGGTTCTTTCCAGAGCTATGACAAATGACTACTGAGTTTGCTTTGTGCTTATCCTATAATAAACACGTATCACTATTACATGACAAACATTATGACACCTGACTACTGACAACTTTGGTAGAAGTCTGTATGAAAGCAGTATTCACAAGTTTAAAAACAATGCAGCAGTTCCTCCGCAAACCATTACAATCAAAATGAAAACTACCAAAGTGGGAAACGCTCTCCTATGTTCTTCTACGTCAGTATAGACCATGTATCCTTTCATCGCCTGTGAGCCACAAAATATTTCTCAAAAGCTTCATCTGATGAAGTTTCTTTGATTGTCTAAAATTGAGACAAAAGCATTTATCGTGTTGTTTTAACAATAAAGGATTTGGTTGCCCTAAGGAGAAGTGTTCGTGGTTGTGTTTTGCCCGCCTGCCTTCTACCTGGCTTTTCTTGTATTATTGGTTTTGTTTTTGCCTTGATAAGGGAATATTCATTTCCCCACTGTAGTGCGATCTCAAAGTAACAGGGCTGTGAGGGATGCAGTGTTGTGTTTTTTTTAATTTTGTTTGTGTTTTCTTTTGTTTTTGTTTAATTTGTTTTTCGCAATTCGGCAAAAGTGTACTTTCGCAAAAAACAGCTCGCCTTATTACATTTCACTGAGATGTAATTTTGATGGGTCAAAGTACACCCATACACACACATATATATGTATTCTCTCTATGCATAAGTAACCAAAGGATACAAATGTTTATATCTATACACACACATACACACACACACACACACACACACACACACACACACACACACACACACACACACACACACACACACACACACATGCTGGCATTCTTGCTGCTTTATCACATTTATATTCTTTCATATTTTTTGTGTCTTAATTTTATAAAACATTAGAGTAGCACTGAGAATAATACAGGAATTAAGCTACATTTCTTCCATTCCTCCTGCTAATAAAATGTAGTACTACTCATCACCTAAAACACTATCCCTTTCACATCATATACAGTTTTTCAAATGTTCTATATTAAGCATACTCCCCTCATCCCTTCCCATTCTACAACTAAAATATATGCCTCCTGCCCCCCAACTTTCCTGCATCCCATCTAGCCCCACCTTTTATCACTCCAGTTACCCTAATATGCTCTGTGGGCTTTTTTCTCAATTACCTTATCTATCTCCTTCTTTCTCATGCTTTCATCCCATGCCCCTGTCAGAAAAATAGAAAGAGAAGACATCACTCTGATATGAATGATTTTTTCCAAGTTTTGCTTCAAATTTATAACTATTTATATGATCCCCATTAACTTTAATACATTCATTATCAATGGTATTTTGTTAACTTTTATGTATCCACCTTCTATCACACTTTACATCTCTCCAGTATACTTTGAAGTACATTTTGTTTTGTCCAGCTTCAGCATAATAATATCTCCCTGTAGCTCATCAAAACATACAGACTTTATTAAACTTGGAGATTTTCAAAGTATCCCTCCAACTGTTAAGGTTCTCCCTTCATTTGACACTTGACCTAGAAACAGCCCCAAAATATACAAAACAACTCCTTTTCTTCAAAATAGCACTTTCAGCATCTGTGGTCCCCTTGGTAACCATATCAATCTTTATGCATCAAGAAACATCAGTATGAGATATTTTCTGGTTGTTGCATAAGCATACTTTTCACATCTTCTATCTTCCGTCTTCTGGCCTTATCCCGTCATCTCTGTCTAGTTTCTAGTCCTCTATTTGCCTTATTTTCCATACAGGTACATTAGATTTATATGCTACTGAACTGAAGTATATTTCAAACAAATGTAATTAGTTGAGCTGTGTGATTCTTTAATAAAATACAAAATAAGTTGTATTCAAAAGGATAAACAAGGAAAACAACATTAAGAGAAACAAATATGCCATTATTAAATAATGGTGATGTGTGCAGATGAAGTAAAATTATTATTACACAGTTAAAAGACAACTGATGACAAAGAATGTGGGCAAGATTAAAAATAACTTAAATTAAGAGGCAAAAATAGAAAAGAAGGGCAAAATATGTTGCAAAAGTAACAAATGTGAAAAAAGCAATGCACTGTAAACAAAATTTAAGCCAGAAAGAATACAATGTCACTAAAATTCAGAATACAGTTGGTGTAGAAATCAGCATGATGGTACATTTGCTCAGATCTTAATGAATCTGTGCATGATAAGGACATTTTGCAATCATGTTTAAAAGCAAAAACAAGTGTTTTCAAAAGAATATGCATATTGTTGAACAGAGATGTGAAAAAAATTGCTATCTATTTAGAAGACTCTTTAAATAATGAAGTCTGAAAATTGAACATACTTCAGAGGCAAAGAGTCTTACTTGTAAATCAGATTGTTGGAATGAAATATTGAGAATTAGTGGACATAATGTGGATTATAAATGAGATACAGTTGCAGAGTACAATACTGTGTCAGAAGATAAGTTTAAAGCACTAGAAGTACTGGGCCTAAACAACACTGAAGATAGAATGATATGCATACTGTAAACATCTTCTGGCCAATAGCTGACACCATTATGTCAGAAACTTATGACATAGAAAAAAAAAATAATTTTCAAAGAGTTGTACTTAAAGAATTCATTTATCCTAAAATATTCGGTTATGTGGCTTGTGTGAAGTTAGGAATTGTAAAACAAATCAAGTAAGACAGTAGAAACAGTTAAAGAAAGAATGTCAAGTGTGAAAACAAAGATTACATTTCTTCAAAATCAGTCTCAAAGACAGAGTGCCATTCATAATGTCACACAAACATCTAAGATACTCTGCAAAGCCACAATAATGGCATGACTACATTTTAATTTCTCCAAATCTTTTGGGTTTCTAATACCATGACAGGAATGGACCCCATTTCTAAGTCAAAGTACGGCTAAAGCTCATAAAATTAATATTGTTTCAATCTTTGATGTCAGCCAAAAGTGATCTTTGCAACACCCGGAGTGTGCCCAGTAATGACTCCTTCTGCAATTTGAACGGGGCTACATGTATTGGTAACATATTTAAATACGATTGTAGATTCTTTTTTTAAAAGACCCATTGCTCCTAATACTATTGGAATTGGCTGAGTATCTTTCTTCCACATTGCTTTCATTTCTGCCTGCAGATCCTGATATTTTATGACTGTGTGTCTCTCTCTGTACACAAGAGACTGTAGTCACTGGGTGTGGCAATTTCAATGATCAACGCTGCTTTTGTCTTCTTTTCATGGGCCACTGTATCCAGTTTTCTAGCATCTATCTTTTGAACTGTTGGTAATGGGTGATCCCATGTGATGCAAGCTTCATCATTTTCTATGATGCTTTGTTGCTTATATTTCCCGTGTTTTTCAGCAACTTTAATACCATAATGTTTGCACAATCCCCAGTGCATCAGTCTTGCCATATTATTATGCCTTTCAGTATACAGTTCTTCTGCCATTAGTATGTCAAAACCAGCAACGAGGTGTGTGACTGTTTCCAATTTGGTTTTACAAAACCTACATTTATCTGTTTCTCACACATGTTCAATGGACTTTGTAAACCAGCATGTATGTAGCACACTATCTTGGGCTGCCAATGTTAAACTTTCATCTCTTGGCTTGAATTTGCCTCTCCTTAACCTTCCTGCATTCATTCCTGATGAACATGAGGTTCTTTGAGAAGTTTTCTATACTTGCAACTATATTTATGCATTTTCCACATTTCTTGCAATCTCATTTGGTTCTTCACCTTGTATTCTTTCTTTTGTATTTTCTTTTTTTGAACATTCAATTGCTGCCTGGTTTTTATCTAATTCTGGTTTAATTTCCATTCCTGCTTGATGCCGATATGCTTCTGCTAGATTAACCAGAAAGGTTATCTTAGATTTATTCTCCTCATGTTTAAAAACTTTCACTACGGTTGGATCCTGTGAGGTCAGCAGATATGTGTGGAGTCCCACAACTGCAGATCTCTACATGTAATCAATTTCAAGGACGCCCATTTCTCCTTCGGAATGGGGAATATATAATCTTGGTATGCACTGATTTTTATAATTCATTTGATGAGCATGAACCAACCTTCTTGTTTTCCTATCTAATCTATTCAACATGTTTTGGGGCCAGTCAATCACTCCAAAACTGTAGGTTAGGACAGGAAGAGCAAATTGGTTTATAGCTTGGATTTTGTTCATAGATGTCAATGCTGTTTTCAGGATTAATTTAAGTCTTCTGAAGTACTCCTTACTAAGTTTTATTCACATTTGTTCATGTTTTATTGTTGACCCTTCATCAATTCCCAGATATTTATACACTCCCTCTCACTCAAGTTCTTTTATATCATATTCTTGTCCCACACATATTTTCCTGGTGATACAGTTTTCCTGCTTGACAAAGGTTGCTTTTGCACATTTAACAAGATGAAATGACACTCTTATATCATCTGAAAAAGTTTTGACAACTTGGCAATTGTACTTTCAGTTCATCTGATGAGCTATACAGTTTTTAATCTTCAGCAAGAGAAGATGAGAAGTCTTTACACTCTGTTGTTTTCTATGAGCCAAATTATAGCCATGGCCTAAGCTGTTAAGTAGACAACTTAATGGGTTAAGGGCAAGGAAGAATAGCAGTGGTGGCAGAGAGTCACCCTGGAATATCCCCCTTTGAATTTTTAACCCTGGGATAATAATTTGTCATTTATCATGACTTAATTGCAAAGTGGTCTGCCACTGTTTCATGGTTACTGTAATATAGTCAATCAGTGTAGGGTGTATCATATACATTTTATGCACTCTTTTATCATGTTTATATCACGCTATCGAAAGATGAAAATAGCGAACGCTATTTCATCAGACCTAAAATATCTAAACCACATATTGAACATTCAGAACAGTGAATTTTTTCCTTGGGAAAAAATTTGCTATTCCGAAACACATACACACAACACAAGCACAGCTAAAAAACATCAATCCACACACATACACTTATAATCCTAAAACTAACCCTACAGTAAACTGTACATGCACTACTATCTATCCACTTACCTTAACCCAAACCCTAACCCTACAGTCCGTCACTATCGCACACTCACCTAACCCGTGATCTAACCCTAACTCACTTAACCCACCCCAACTCTAAGTCACCGAACCCGTGCCCTAACCCTAGCTCACCTAACCCGCGCCCTAACCCTAACTCACCTAACCCGTGCCCTAACCCTAACGACCACACAATTGCACACTTACCTGAACCCAACTTGTAAATTTCCTCCACAGCGCTGAAGATAGCAAAGCCACAGAACCTGCCAACTGAATTCTTTCCTAGGAAAGAATTTTGTGTTCTGCAGCTTTGCTATTTTTAGTGCTCATTCAAAAACGGGTCATTATTAGAACATTCGAAGTTTTAAAACTTCGATGTTCTGATATAGACCCCTTTTATCCATGAATGTGGCATACTAGCAAATGCTTTTTAACAGTCAGCCCATGCCATACTTAGATTCTTCCCCTTTTTACGGTTCTTCACTATAACTTTATTTAACATGTGATCCTTTGAGCCATATGATTTTCTTTTATTGCCCTTTTGTTCTACTGCCATAATTGAGTTTTCTTCTAAATGACTACTTGTAGCTTAAATGCATTTACCAACAGAACACCAAGAATTCTGTTAACGCATTTGATATTCTTTGTTATTGTTTATGCCAACCGCGTAGATGTGCATGATGCACAGCTGATGTTATTGTTTATGCCAACCGCGTAGATGTGCATGATGCACAGCTGATGTTTTTTTTTTCTTAGCTTATACAGAATTAGTGATGGGCAACCTCAAATTCCCACTACACTTACTAATCCATATGTGCCTTAAGTAACATCTTCCATGCACTTTTTACAGTACTTACTGCAATATTCCACATATTATAAACTTATGTACAAACGTCTATCCATTTTCTGCATTGTGGCACAGGTCATGACCGAAAGAGCTCCTTCAAACAAAACTTGCACGCTGTTAACATATTAAAGAAAGAAAGCAATGGATGTGCAAATGAAGCCACAGACTAAGGAATTAAACTTAGTGGACGGTGGTGGGGTACAACAATTTCACAAGTGTTAATAAAGCCTACCTTGTCTACATTACAAAAATACAGACTGAAAAAAATAAATAAAATAAAATAAAATAAAAATAAGAAAATGAAAAGCACACAACTCTCTTCCAGACTTTTTGGCAAAGCGCAACAATATGTATTTTTTTTTTTTACGTGCCACATGATGTACCTGGTAGCTTCTCTTTTTATCCCCTTTTTTCACAAATAGTGTATCAGCTGTATTGTTTTCTATTAGAAGGCTGCAGAGTTAAGAAGGTCAGGCCACCCAGGGTGCAAACCATTCCCTGCAGAGCCACAAAACACTTAGACACAGACCGTTCTTTCTTGGGGAAAGCATATAGATTCTTATTTGCTTGCTGACTGGGTATTAGGACTAGAAAGGAACACTTTCTGTGAAGGCATGAGAAGAAAACCATTAAAACATACACAATAATAATGCTTATTGAATTACTATATAAAGATTTATCAGGTAAAACACATGTAAGTACACATTAAATTTTGATAACAGCATTGCGGCTTAGTGGTAAGATCTATTTTTTCCCTGCCAAATGTTGAGTCCTGATCTTCAGTCATTGTCTGGGTATGGAGTGCTGATTTATCCACATCTACAAGGATTTTTCTTTGACATTCCATCTTACTCTGACATCCTTGGAGGACGATTGGATATTTTAAACTGTACATCTCTGTCTCTCTCTGTTTACATACACACAGATATACATACATGGGTGTGTGTTGCTGTATATATATATATATATATATATATATATATATATATATATATATATATATATATATAGACAAAGATATACAGAGAGAGAGCGAGCGAGCGAGTGAGAGAGAGATCAATGTATTCCTTACTTTTGGAATAAACTTCCACAACATGTCAAGCAGAGTAGAATCCTTGCCATCTTCAAGGTAGATTAGGGAATCAGATGGGCAGCCTCACATTACTCCGGATATATTTTGTTTTGCCCTCTTTGTGGCTAGGGTTATAAATGGTCTGCAGACTGATTACCTATTACATGCCTATACACTTTTGCATATATATTTTTTTCTATTTACCCTTGCATTTGAACCATTATGGCAATGCAACACCAGTCATGGTTCAAAAGGGTCCAATGAAAACCTTTTCACTTGATAGGATGACATATAAATAATAATTAAAAAATGTGTGACTATCATAGCCAGACTTGGCAGACACTAGCATAAATTGTTTTGCAGAAATGCACTTTCAGTAAATCATTCGCTGATACTTGCTTCATTTGTAATTCATTCCTGTACTTAATGTGAATACTATGAATGCTAAGAAATAGACTGATCGATCAATACCATTTTTCAGGAAGCTGGGCTCTTAGTTTAATGCAGTACTGCGGATCTACCAAAATGACAGGGAAAAGAGGAATAGTCACCACTCAGAGCATGGCAGTGGAGAACTCTGACAGATGCCTTAAAATCAGACTGATCTGTGTAAGGCAGAATAGTTTTACAGGTGACTGTAGGGTGGCTGCTCTCAGCTGCAAGACATTCAACAGTGAACTGCTCAAGTACATGGAAATGGTCAAAGTCTTCAAGAGGGCAACGTCATTTGCAAATGTTAAAGTTGTAACCCTCACATCCACAAAATGAACACTCCATCTACTTTGATTGTTGCTTGAAATCTCGCTCATAGATATGTTGAATAGAATGGAGCACAATACATACCCTTAGTGGTGTTTGAAATTTCACCCATAAATTTGTTGAATATAATGGAACACAATACATATGCTTGGGGGAGTGACAGGCCTCCTTTAAATGCATTTGATTTAAGACAGAGAATTATGACTAAACTCATTCGTCAAACACAGGAACCAAATTTCATGCAGAAGCAGCAGCCTTTTGACCTAGTACTCTTGTCACACTTCCCACAAGGCATTGCAAAGATAATAAGATGTTATACCATTCTACCTACTAGTTTTCCTAAGTGACTTCAAGCATTTTGAGCCATTCTGAGAACTAAGTCATTACTGATGAGAATTCTGTTAGGTTGCTGTTACAGCTCTGTCTCTCATCTTCAGTAAGTGTGTTGCCTGTAACAGTTTTCTATCAAAGCAGTTAGTATAAGAAGTGAGAAAAACAGCATCTGACATCATTAGCAGACAATTAACTTAATGCTTCACACTTTAAAGCAGTAATTTCCAAAAGTGGGAATCACAGTTTTAGTAGCAGTAGCATATGTGTCAGCTTTTCCAGATTTATTTGCTGTTTCTACTTATATACATATTCATTCATTGTTTTACCATCCAGAGGATAGCTGTGGGTGTGAGCAAAAATTCGCTCAAAAAACATGAAGTACGCATTATCAAAAATAACTATATTGCTTAGGGTGGAATTATGTTCTCCTGATCACATAAATATGCAATTTTCTTTCTTTCTGTGTTTTTACTTTGCACATTTGCTTAATTAGTGCTTGAGGGAATCTGCTAACCACCTTTGTCCTATGGGGAAACTTCCTTCCTCATAATCTAATGGAATTTTTTTGCAGACATCTTTTCGATCCACTTTTAATATGCAATATGTGTGCAACAGCTGTAGAACTGCCTCACCCGCTTACCACTACGAAACAGTCTATAAACAGTAAGTCACCAGAAAACTGATAGCAATGGTGTACTTGAAACTGAGTGGTTCTGCTGCTTCTGGAGGCAGGTGGAATACTGTTAAAATGCCTGAGACTAGCCGGCATTGTATCACACTGCTGTTGTTGTTGAAATAAAGCTTATTATATCAGTACTGGGGTTCAATTCAGACCCCTAAACAGAAGAAATGAAGTTCATAAAAGTGTTCTCCACAAAGGAGGCTCTTCTAACACCTTATACATTTTCAGCAACACTCCATACAGCACTGTTGTGGGAAGCTACTGAAAGAGTAATATAAAAAAACTTGTATCTGCCTAGATTTCTAATGCCTTTTATCCGACAATGTTAAATTAAGTAATATATGGTGCAGTGCAACAGACATCTTCTACTCAGATGTCTTTAGGCTTTCAGATACAAAATGAACATTATATTACTGTATGTAAACATATATAAAACATGTACAGCAGTATTTCCTTAAGTTGTTAGACTAGGCAATATTAACAGAGAATCAGTGTAAATTCTCTGCATTATAGCCAAATATATCTCCCCAGGTAACAATATTTCATTGCTAGAATACATTCTTGCCTGGACAGTAAACAATATTACAGATGAAACAATTATCCTAGGTGATGTAAACATAAACTGGCTAGCTCTTTCAAACCACTCTCGATTATCTAATATCAACCTCTTCAACTTTACACAGCTAATCACAGATATAACCAGGCCTAGCAGAAACAAAGACAATGGCTCAATTCTTGATTGGCTATTAGTCTCTGACCCAAACAAAACTGCAGCAGCAGGCACACTTCCTGGTAGCCTTAGTGACCACCAGCCTGCCTATATTCTACAGAAAGCCTCCTCAACACCATGCCAACATCATTACAAATAAACAAGAAACCTAGTCAATTTAAACCCTATACCCTTAAATGAAACTCTGAGCTACATCAGTTGGAATATAATAAAATCCCTCCCACTTAATGAAGCTATAGAGTTCTTCAATACTACTTTTCTTGACATCTTAAACAAACTGGCCCCCACTAAGACAAAAACAGGTAAAAACGAACCATGCCGTACAGCTCTCCAGATCTACCAAACAAATCATATCTGCCAGGGACAAAGCATGGAAAAATTGTCAAAGACAAAAAATCCTTCTGATCTCTTACAATTTAGACAGCTTCGAAATCAAGTAAAGCAATAAGTTATTAATGACAAAAAAAGAATCCTTTCTATCTAGGTCTCCAAAAGAACCACAAACAAAACCCCCAGAAATTCTAGAATTCTATATAATCTCTGGTAAACCCTGGTACCAAAAAAACGATGCCCAAACCCAGATAAAACACCTAGCATAATAGTGACCCTATTCAACTCACATTTCATCAGCACAATATTTAGCCTCACCAGTACCTTTCTCCACGCCGTATTAACTCCACCTCATCTCTACCAAACCTCTCATCACATAATTATACTATCCCCTCCCTATCTAACTTCTCATTCTCCCCTATACCTATTGCCACTATAACAAGTGAGGTTTGGTAACAAACCAGTTTGTCCCGGGACATCTTCAGAGTGGGGTCAGTTAAATATATTGGTAGGAGTAAAGAGGGTGAGGGGAGGTAAAGCTTAAATAGAAGTCATTAGTGGTACTGTTCCATAGCATTCCCTGTGTTGTGGGCTTTATTGTAGTCATTGTTGGTGATAGGGTTCTGTAGCTATCCCTGTATTGTGGGGGCTTTATTCTCCCAGTATACAATGTGAGACTGTGTTTTGGTGATAGCAATTCCAAGTTGTGTGACTAAATCTGAGTTGCAAGTAGTTTTGTGGGCTGTGAGATGCTGTGTTCCTACAGGCTCAGAAGATGCAGGGTATTTTCACGGGCTTTGTGCTGAGCTTGTCAGCAGTTAATTGTGGGGACTTTGGATTCTTCACTTGCCCTGTCGTGCATTTTGGTGCTGAAGGAGCTGTTCGTGGACTTAGACTTAGCTGATGGTGGTCCGCATTTATGCACAGGTAACTATCCAGGCTGGTAACTGTGCTGGTGGTCGGGGGGGTGATGACTGAGTCTTTTTTTGGTTGCCGTTTGGCCACTTTTTAGGCCAAGGAGTCTAGTTTTCCATGGCTGCAGGTGCCATGATTTGGGGACAGGGCCATAATTTGTGGGGCTAGTGTTAATGCTTGATTTTGCTCTGCCCCACATGGCGGAGGTCATGGGTTCTAGGCAGTAGACTGGGTGGTTTATTTTCTGAGTGGTCGCAATCTGGGACCGTGTTTTTTTTTTTTTGTTTTGTTTTTTGCAGTTGGCAGTTGCCCATTGGTGAAGGCATGATACTTGTGTGATTGGTTCCAGATGCAGGGTGTAGAGGTAGTCCTTGCCTCTGTTCATCGTAAGTGCTGGGAGGAGAGAAAAAAAAAAAGGAAAAGTGGGTTGGGGGTTGGCGTACTTTCTTCAGATGTTCGAAGTTCCAACTTCATACCCTGCAGGAAGTTCAGGTTAAAGCCAGCCTCTTATGTTGGCGACTTCTAAGTTTATAGCAACAATGTATAATATTGTCCCTGTTTTGGGTTTTCTTCAGATTTTAGGGCCTTTGGCAGGTCCTGTGTTGTGGTCACCTGATAGGCTGTTTCTGGTGGAGTGCCTGTGTCTGGGGGCAGGCTGCATACAAGTCTTTGTTGGGTCAACTGGAGTAGTGTGGTTCTTCCTTGGTGGTTAATGTCAAGAAAGCAGGTTTGTTGGTGGAGTTTTCTTGGAGGTTGCTGTGGCGTGGTGGAGGTGTGCTAGTTTAGTGATCACAGTAAGTTAAAGTTTCCAAGGAGTGAATAGAGGGGACTGCAAAGGGAATAAAGAGTGTGGTTCAAGGTGTAGTCCTGATGTTTATTTCAGCCAGCAATACTGTAAGAAGCTCTTGCTGTCAGGTGATACTCCTAACTTCTGCATCAGTTTAATATCTTGGTCAGAGTTATCCAAAGGTATTTAGATGATTAGATGTTTTTTTCCTGTAAATATTCAGTGTGTACAATTATTTATGTGGTATTTGTTTAAATGCATTTATTTCTGCATAATTAACCTAAACTTGCACTAACCTCTTTATTTTTGGAGTAAAGTTTTTGTTCACTCTTCAGATGCCTTGGACGTATACAGCTTGTCAAAGAACTGTTTGGATTTGCGGTATGTCCAGATTGTCAATACAGTACTGGTTACCTTGAATTGTCAGTTGGTGTTACCTGCCCATACAAATGTTTTTAATGTTAAGAGTTTTAGACAAAGAACAACATAATGATGTCCTTTTGATACAGCCATTTATTTTCTGAAATGTAGTTAAATGTACAGGAAATTCCATAAATAAATAAATAAATAAATAAAAAAGGTCTGGCTATAGTGCTATTTCTGCTTCTTGAATGCAAGTGTGACTAACAGCCGAGGGAAGGGACTCGTATCTTTCAACTGTACAGATTTTTGCAGAATGTCCAGAGTTGCTTTAGATGTTTGGTTTATTCCTCATAAAGTCTGTGTTTTTCTGGCAGTCATGAAGGGGATTAGGCATTGAATATGATGAAATAATGACATTTATTTGCGTTTCAGAATTCATGTCCTCCTAACACGCTGGAGGCAAGATGTATATTTACAGGTTAAAGAGCAAATACTGAAATTCGTAAAGATATCTTGGTATTAGGCTACGTACACTGAGCCTTCCGGTGAATAAGGGATAACTGCACTGAGGGTGCATTGAGCAGTAATGGCATCTTTTCAGATAACATGAGGAGATGTTCCTTTCTTTTTTGTAGTTACGGATATTAAATGCCGTTACTTTTGCTAGAAACAGATGGAGCACCCGGGGTAGAAAGCTGTAAAATAAAGGAAAAAGGACAATTCTGAGTAAAGACAAGCAAAATATGGGGAGACACAGAAGGAAAAGATAGGACAAGAAGTAAAAGAGTTAGGCTAGACAGGGAGGAAGCTAGGGAGAATGTTAGTAAGAATATATTAAGGTAGACAGACCTGATAAAGTCAAAAGCAAGGACCGTTTCCCCTTAAGCTTAAGGAAAAGTACACCCAGCTGTAAGATAGGGCAAGGCAAGTAGTGCTACGAGAGGAACCCCACACCATACGCTACACATGCAACAGTAGATTACAGTTCATTGTGCGAAGGAAGGAAAAGCAGCACAAGTAAAATACAGAAATGAGTACAACAGCAGCAGCAGTACAAGAAATAAATATCAGCAACATTACATGCAACCTCAGACTATTTTAGGTAAATGCAGCACTTACATGGAACCATGCAACACTTAAATGGAGCAATTATACAACTTCACATTAGCTTTCATGGGATAAGACAATATCCCTGGATGTGTTCTACATGAACTACAAAGTGAACTGGCACCACATCTGTGTGCATTGTTCAATCACAGCCTCACCTCATGCTTTGTCCCTACCGAATGTCGCACTGCAACAGTTATCCCTCTCCATAAAGGGGGAGTGAATACAGACCCTGGGAATTTTTGCCCCATTAGCCTGATGAGTCTGACATGTAAGGCTATGGAGTACATCATCACGGACCCATTTAACAAGGATATAGGGAATCTCCAAACTTCAGATCGCACGCAGTCTGGTTTTGTGAAAGGTAGATCATGCCTGCTCAACCTGGTTGAGCTGTGAATGAGGGCAAGGCAGTTCATACAGCCTACCTTGATCTGGCCAAGGCCTTTGATATCATTCCTCACTCAGGAATTATTGATAAACTCACCAAACTAGGCATCAACCCCTATATCACTAGGCAGGTTGCAAATTGGCTCACAGACTGAATTCACAGTGTTAAAGTAGCAGACTCCAAGTCAGACTGCCAACCAGTCATGAGTGCAGTCCCACAGGGATCGGTCCTGGGTCCTCTCCTGTTTGGCATCTAGTCCTCATAAGTCCAGGCCAACATGGAGGGACTCTGGCTGACCAAGTTCTCAGATGACTGCAAGCTGGGAGCCATTGTTAATTCCCTACGTGATGTAGTCATCCTACAGAAAGGCCTCACTGAGACCAATGGCTGGTGCTAAAACCATGGCTTTAAGCTTAATGCAAAAAAAAAAAAACACATCATCCCCTTTGGGAAAAACTCACTTTCCACTAATTACCACATTGATGTGAGCCCATTGAACACTGAAGGCATTATAACAGATCTGGTGACACATGTTAACAGCAACCTCTCCTTCGACCACCACATTGCCATTGTGGTCAGAAAGTCCTTCTACGTGGTACATCTCCTTACCAAGAGTTTTGCATCCAGGAAGAAAGAGGTCATCATCTATCTCTCTACTCTTCCCTCATTAGGCCAATCATTGAGTATAATCCCCCATTTGGCATGTACGTCACTAGACAATGTAACAGCTGGAGAGGCCACAAAAGTACCTCACAAAGAGGATCCTAGGCCTTAATCACATGTCCTACAAGGGCAGACTCAAAAAACTCAAGCTATTCTCTGTCTCATATCATCTACTAAGAGGCGACCTATGCTTGACTTACAGAGCCATGTCTGACCCAGCTCTGTTAGAAATGTTACATCTAAAGAAATCCCAATCCCTCTGCACCACACGCTCCACAGACCTCAACCTCATTACCACAATCAACAGAACATGCTGGAGGGACAGGTTCATAACCCAGAGACTGCCTATGCTCTGGAATAGACTTTGCATATATGTCAAGCAGAGCACCTCACTGGCTCTCTTCAAGAGAAATCTTGATGAGTGGATGGGATATAGAAAGTTCACCCCGGGGATCACTACAGTGGCTCTACTTGATAGAGGCACTGGGAGCTAATGTTGGGTGGCACGATGCCAGGGCACTTCTATGGGCTAGGCTTGTAAAGGCTCCAGGGCCATTTGCCTACCTATGAACCTGGCTCATCTGATTTCTAAAGGCATCTCCTCTAGAAACAATAAAGGTCTTAGATCACTTTTCTCATATCTCATTAGGCCCATTATTAAATATAATGCACTTTTGGCATGTATTTGTCTAAACTAATCACTCAACCTTTGAAACCTCAGAGATTTGTAAGTAAAAATATCAGTAGCCTCAAAAAAACTTAGATTTCAGGAGAGACTGTGGTAGCCTTTTCTATGCACTCAGTCTCCTTTACATTCCTCCATGGAGGGCTGTGCCTTGCCTTTTGAGTCATGAAAGATCCAGCCCTCTGTGACCTCCTATTACTTCATCAAATAAATGGTATCTGAAATACCTGCTTAAAGGAACTAGTCCTTTGTCAACAGATAATTAAGACACATTGGTATAATAGATTCATATTGGTATAATAGATTCATATCGCAATGTATACGCATTTCTGGAAAAATGTCTACTATACATTAAGCAGAGTAACACCCTTTAAGGTAAACCTAGGTAAGTAATGGGCAGCTTTAACACCCCTCCCCCCCGATGACTATCTGGTCTTGCCCTCCTGTAAGCTGGCAGGTATTTTTGAATACAAGTTTTTACTTAGACTTATAACTGCCTGCATAATGGTTGCCTCTCACTTACCATTAAATCTATAAATCATTGAAAGGGGTTTGCACCTCAGGATTAAGGTCGCTAAAAGCATTTGGTTACTAGTCCTAAAAATCCCCAAAACAGTGATAGAATTTAACAGGACTATTTCCATTGACCATGTGGTCTTGTGTTTTGACAGTTCTTGTAGTACTTCAGAAAATTTAGAACCAAACCATAAACGGACTCTTTGCAGCTCTTAACTTTCACATTTTTATAGCCACTAATCCCTTGAAAAAAGGCCTGGATGTTACACCTGCAGTTATACTTCATGAAATATTGTCTTAACATACATGCCTTGTATTAATAGCTGCATTTTTTTTTAATATTCATCCAACAATGTTCCCCAAAAATAACATTAAATGTAGTTTCAGTTGCTTTACCAACAACTTCATCTTCATACTGCAGATTATACCCTCTTCTCTTTCCTCACTTTGATTCCACCCTGTACTCATAGTAATCTCCTGCCGTTACTTCAATAATAGTATTGCTATCTCTTCTGATTGTATCCCAGAGTTTGTGTATGTGTGTGTGTGTGTGTGTGTGTGTGTGTGTGTGTGTGTGTGTGTGTGTGTGTGTGTGTGTGTGTGTGTGTGTGTGTGTGTGTGTTTTCTAGCTTCAGTAATGCAGCTGAGGTATACTGTAAACAATTATTAATTATGACAATATCAGATATCTAATGTCTCAGGAATAAGGACATTTGTACACTAATCACACCTGCACTTGTGTCTATCTGATTATTTTACATAATCTGAAATTATAATCTAGATATAAGAGATGCATAATTTCTTTGAAAAGGACCAGTGTTTGCCCTCTTTATCTGGTC